>NC_030439.2:7572842-7655342 GCF_001660625.3 Ictalurus punctatus | reverse complement strand
CTGCAGTGAACTGTTTGGGGAAAAGCTAGAAACAGGGAAATGTACTTACATAGTCTTCATGTACGCAAAGGTAAAATCATGATAATGATTAAAATGTTTGATGTACAATTCAAACTAACACATGTCTGGGTGTACAAAATTAAAATAAAGCAAAAAATAAAATACAATAAATGGAATTTTAAAAAAATGTAAATAAAAAGCTGCCTGCAACTTAAAAGAAATTTAAAGAAAGGGAAAATCAATCCCATACTAAGGTACTCTATCTATTTGTTTAATTCTTGCTAATCCCCTTACCAATGATTTGTTGTTAAGACCGTTAAAAGTTTTTGGGCTTGCCCATTTAAAAAAAGTTTTTTTTGCCCAGGAGTGTCGTATTAACCACAAAGTGAGTGTGGCCTTAAACCAGAATGTCCTTGAAACACTGTGGAAAAAAAAATGCAGAAGTAGAAATACCAGCACTGTCAGAATAATCTGTGAATTCTGGCTCTGACAGTTCCTCAACCTCAGCTTCAAAATTGGCCTCAACTAGAGATGTGTGTGGGACTGTTTAAAAAGCAAAAAATCCCACTAACAGTTTTATTTTTGTTTGCACCTTGCTGCAGTATTTTCTTCCTTTGTCCTGTGAGCTTCATGTGAAAAATCAGTGTTTGTATTTGCTTAGAAGACATT
Source organism: Ictalurus punctatus (assembly GCF_001660625.3). Classification (NCBI taxonomy): domain Eukaryota; kingdom Metazoa; phylum Chordata; class Actinopteri; order Siluriformes; family Ictaluridae; genus Ictalurus; species Ictalurus punctatus. The sequence goes on along the minus strand of NC_030439.2, from coordinate 7,654,673 downwards.
ATCTGTTCATTCCAAGTAATGCATTTTCTATATGGTTATATCCCTAGTATAGATATTATTTACATAAACTGTGCATACAATGATAAGGAAACTTACATTACTTGTAGTTACCTTCAACACTGTTACTTTTGCATTACAATAATACATATTTAAATGCCTTTTAAAAAGCACATTCTTACTGAGGTATATTATTACAATTTAAGAGGCTAAAGGTTATTATATTTGTATGACCTGCAGATTTTTGACTATATTTCTTCCTGTAGCAGTGTGTGCATAATCACATTTTCATTTATTTATTTTTATACAACAAGACTTTACAATTGGGCTGGACAGTTAAGGGATAAGGGTTTGCTCAAAGGCCCACCAGTGGATTTTTGACAGTTCTGAAATCTAATCACTAGCACAGAATGAAACCCACTGTTGTATATGCTAAAACGTATTTACCCTGGGAACCTCAGCTGACCTAGAACTTATCTAGCTGCACTACTTGTGTAACGTGGCAACCTGACAAAAATGATTAAAAAAACAATTCTACAATTTTTCATTTTTTTATTTCCACAATTTTTATAACTCACAAAGACACCTGTTGTGTAACTTCACAGTACAAACAGTACAATGGTAACTGAACAAGTCCCTATGTGTTTGCTCTGTAAGTGCTGTCAAATTACAGATTGGTTAAAATCTTTTGGTTGTGTTACTGTGTTCCACTAACAGTACAGCTAGCTAAGTGTTAGGTAAGTTGACATTTCCAGGGCAGTTGAAATGTAAATACCCTCATTACTAAGGTAATTATGTACATCCTGTAACAAGCAAAACATCTTATTGGAAAAACAGCGGCTCATACAAATGTAATTACCCTCAACCGGTGTAATTACCTGATAGAGAATGTTCTGCTGCTGGTAAAATACACCTGTGTGCTCACATGAGCCAAATCTGAAGTTGAAACACGTGTATTTACATAAGATACTAATTAGGTAGTGCTGCTGTAATTCATATGCAAACGTTCATGAGCGTTATATTAAATTGCCTTTAAAATTAATGTGAAACTCGAAACTACAAAGATTTTAAAGATACCAACACAAAGCTTATGACTTTGCTTATCGTCAGCTCTATTGTATCAGGCATTGAAGTGGTGTTCCCAATCACATCCATCAAAACACTTGCTGAAAAGTTGAAGCATGAGGTGGAAGTTTCCTTTAATAGATTTTTTTTCCTCCCACGCACCTGCTATAAGCGCCACAGGTATGCAAATGCGTTCGGCATCCTTCCTAACAAATCAGCTGTGAATTGAAGCCTCTCTGCTTTGAAGTCAGCATGGAGGAGCTGTTCCCCTGGTGATACAATCGCTGGTGGAAACCGAGCCCACTAGAAAATTGCCCTTGCAGGAGAAAATGATCTGGCCTAAACGAAATGTGTCACCGAACGAAGGTCTTTGCCGTAGATTGGAAAATTAGATAGCACGGGCTATCCATTGATGATGAGGGGATACTAGGTAAAATGGCTACTTAAAAAACATGAAAGTGCCGTCCCGGTGGAACCAGACATGTCAGGTACCATGCATCTAGCCGGACTGTGGTTTTACCCCTGATGTCCTGCTTGAATGCTGATGGTATATTTCATATTTCATCTCATCAATGATTCCTTGTTGACCATTAGTGTTAGAGAATCTTATGGTACTTTGTGAACATGTTAAAATGTTCATCTTGAATGGAAAATGACTTATCAAACATTTACAATTGGTATAAACAAATAATTTTCTCGCTGCAAGTCTGTTATAAGATTGGTCGAGGCACTGTTGGGTTTCTCTTTGTAGAGTATCGTGACTCTGTGTATCGTGACTATCGTGACTCTGCTCACCAGCAGCTAAACACAGAGTCACGATACTCTACGAACTGAAACCCAACAGAGTCCTGACTCATCTTATAACAGACTTTATAAAAAATAATTAATTAATTTGTTTATACTGATTGAAAATGTCTTATAAATTGATTGCCCTGCTGGGCAAACAATTCACACCTCTCCACAATAACACTGGTACGGAGATAAAACAGACAGCACACCTGCCACAATAAAATTATAACCTTTAAATCTAATAGGCTAGGTAAAAAGGAAATACTTATGCAAACTGCACTGTAAAACCGGATAAGTTCATTTAACTCAAAAAATTTGAGGAAACTAATTAGCTCAAAATTTTTAAGTTGATAAATCAATTTCCAAATAAAAGCCAAATACACTTAAATATAACAAGTTTGAGTTACATTTTTGTTATATTTAAGTGTATTTGGCTTAAAGAAATTGATTTATCAACTTAAAAATTTTGAGGTAATTAGTTTCCTGAAATTTTTTGAGTTAAATGAACGATCCGGTTTTACAGTGTGCAGATTCTTAAAGCCACGAGTGTCTACTTTCATATGAACCACTAAGGACTACTGTAGAGTGTGACATCAGAAGTAAAGTCAATGCTGGCAACACGGGCACCCCCAAAACAGGCGGAAATTCCATTTTTTTGCCCTCTGGTAAAAAGAGTTAAAGTGAAAATACTGTATAATACACTGGCTAGATTATTAAAACTTTGAATAACATTTATTCATATAGGAGTTTGGGGTGCTTGAAACAAATGAGGTGGTTGTAATTCTGAAATAAGCAACAATAACCGACTCTAGACTGTAAAGCTCAAAGTAACCAAGAAAACTGTTGCTCTAGCTCTTCAATTCTGCTGGAAAATGAAACCACTCCATGTCTTCTCATCAGCTAGTGAAGGAGCTGGAACATTTGATACTTACCACTTTTTGACCCAAGTCTCAAAACCATTAAGTAGCAAAATGGAGCAATCCATGGATGTTAAAAGTAATTCATTTTCACATTTTCCACTGCTTGCACTCTCACTCTCGTTCTCTTTCTCTCTCTCTCTCTCTCTCTCTCTCTCTCTCTCTCTCTCTCTTTTTTTGCACACACAAACACGTTGTTTTGCAGTGTTAGCGAAGTTCACAATAGAGTTTTTGGATTATCATTTTAATAAAATGTTCCACTGCATAATTTTTATTTTCTTTATATTTAATGATCATAACTGCATAACCAATCACATAAACAAAAACAAAAACAAAATGATCACACGTTCAGTCAGACGATCTGACCCATCCTGTAATATAATTGCAACTGGCCATTAGAATTACGATTATTATTATTTTCTACATTTCCACCATTCAGCCTCAGCATGTACATACACTAATTACATTGATTCAACCATCCATTCATTGCAACTCATGAAATATTGACAACTTGCGACGGCATGCTAAATCCATTAGGGGACTCCCTCAGGGACAGAGAAACAAGCTTAACGAAGCTGAAGAACAACAGAGGATCCTACTGTCATGGTTGAGGAGGCGGCTGATGCATCGGTATGGCGTCTGGGTGTTTTTTTTTTTCCCCCAGTAATGGTAGTGAGAGCTCACGCCATGCCATCCTGCTCTGTCAGTCTTTAATTGGGATTTATGCAGCACCAAGCCAAAGAGGATGTTCTATAGCTGCGAGTAAACTAGAGATGACAAGATTTACTGAGGTCCATTCTTGCATTTCCTTGTAAGATTTCTCTTGAATGAAGGATTAGCTTTCAGAAATACTGAGGGGCTGTTAATGCATAGCATAATGGGTCCTAAAAAATAAAGAGGATTTAAGCAAAATTAAAATTCAGCTGTCAGTTAGATGACAGTTTTTTTTTTGTTGCTTTATTTACATGCTGTCCATTTTAGTTGAAGTTAGATTTGAATCATGCTGCCTGCTGTTTCATGAAGTTTACATGTGCTTGTTTGATATGCTTTCTGACAGAGTCCTCAGTGAATTACGGATGACTTTGAGTGTGAGTCATATCCATTGGCAAGTGTTCCCCAAATCCCTGCAAGTGAAACCAAATAAATTTTTAAGCATGGTTACAGTAGTCACTAAACCAGCTTAACTATTCGCTTGATGGTCATTGAACATAATCAGAGGCAAAAGTAGACAGGGTTTCAAAAAAATTTTTTATTTTATGATAGTCACTTGCTCAAGAAGTGGGGAAAAAAGTTAATCTCCTAATCTCAAAGCAGCATGTGGTTCAAAGAAGGGGATTTAATCCTTACAGGTGGAAATTAAATTAAGCTGAAGCTTGAATCAAAGCTTCAAAATGTCTCTTATATGTTTTCTGATTTGCACTATTGTAGAGAGAGAGAGAGAGAGAGAGAGAGAGAGAGAGAGAGAGAGACTCATAGTGAAATGAAACAGATACAAAAATGTGTATTCAGTTGCATGTAAATATTTATAACATTTTAACCAAAAATGTTAGATAGAAACTAATTTCATAAGGTCCTGACATGACTATTTGTGACTCTGAAGACATTTTTTCTGCATTTTGTTTCCATGCATACTGTATATTTGCCTCATTGTCTGGTTAAACATGTTATACCTAATAAACAATGATAATGAGGGGTAGCACAGAGGTGTAGCCAGTATTGTAACAGCTCCAGGAAACCTGGATTGATCTGTGTGTTTTCTCCGGGTTCTTCAGTTTCCTTCCAAAATCATGCCAGTAGGTAGACTGAGTAATCTAAAATGACCAAGAAGTGAAGGTCGGCATTCCACTTTATCAATAGGGTGTAAATACTCCTGGAATTTTAACACAGCTATAATTAGACAGTTGAAGCTTAGAGATCCTAATCTTCATTTGGCTATTAGAGCACTCAGCAATCACATGATTGCAGACTGTGATCATCAAAGACAAACTATGGCATTACGTATTCTGTTCTCTAATATAAACTGACATTGTACATCCATCGCACGTCTATATAAATACACAATTACCAGCCATCTTCATGTGTTAAGTCCCTTGTGAGGAAGAAATGAAAATGAGTTGATATGACTGCTCATATACTGTACAATTCTGTTGAAATCAAGACAGAGATGGCTTTCTGACACCAACAAGATGGGAACACATGCTTTTACAGTTCTATAATTTTTGCGTATTATCCAGGCTAACGTGTGGTACGAGCTCCTAAGGACTGGTTAATACATTTTTTAGCTGCATTTTACTGAAACACTGTATCTGACAGATTATGTGTATTATGAAGGAATAATGCCCGTATTTGAAGGATAGTAAAAAGCTGGTATGTACTGTAAGACCATACACTGAATTTCACTGTGATATTAAATGTTTAAACAAGAAAGTACATCTATTAATAAGTAAATAAAGTATATTCCTTGATAAGCGTACACCATATCATCTGGAAATCAGGAGTTTGAATTCCCAACGATGCCACAGCCATCCGTGGCCAGGAGTCCAAGAGAGACGAAAATTGCCCGTGTCCTCAGGGAGGGAGGGGCGGCATATTCAATTCAATTCAATTTTATTTGTATATCACTTTTAACAATACATATTGTCCCAAAGCAGGTTTAGAAAAATATATAAATTCAGGATAAAGATTTTAAATGTATGAATTTGTCTCTAATGTGAGAACCAGAGGTGATGATGGCAAGGAAAAACTCCCTGAGATGAGATGAGGAAGAAATATTGAGAGAAACCAGACTCAAAAGGGAACCCATCCTCATCTATGTGACATCTGGGTGCAATTATAAATAAATCCCTTCTATAAATGCGCTAATATGTCATGGCCAAATAGTGCAGTTGTGTAACCAGGATCATTTATTACAGTTTTTACATGAAGTCTGTTTGATGGAGACTTGAGTGCAAAACTGAGTTAATTGCAGTGCTAAGGCTATAATAGCTATTGTAGTCCTAGCCATCATAGCACAACTGTTCATATGAACTGAGGTCCACAGCCATCTTTATGGTTTTTAAGTGGTAACATGTGGGGTCCCATGTGGGGCCATCCTCAGCAGCAGCATGTAACTTCCAATTGATGAGAACTCCAACAATTCACCCGTGTCAATCACAGTGACATTAGCCACAATGGGCATCTAGGAGCTCATGCATGCGGAAGTGGTTGGATAGCGCTTTACTGTGAGTGTGTTACTCTGCCCCCTGACATTGCTGGAGGATGGACATGAGTAAAAGTAGGGAGAAAATTGAGGCGGAAAAAACGCTATATCAGTATGAAACCTGAACCATCGCCATGCTGACAACCACTCTTTCACTGTACATTTTTATACTGTATTTAATACTGTATTTTATATATATATATACATATATATATATATATATATATATATATATATATATATATATATATATATAATATATATATAGGAAATACTAGATAGATTTGACAATATTTAAGACATTTTCACACGCTGTCAAGATGTCATTTTTTTTAGCAGTGCACTTGAGTTCACGTGCAATTTCCAGACACAACATCCTGAAATTCACTTTGGCTTGTTTCTCAGTAACACTTTACAGTAACAGCACATGAATCATCATGCACTAATACCTCAATTGATACTTCCTCAATCACGAACTAATGAAGAGTTAACCTTAACTACGACGTGAGTCTTATGAATTCATGCGTCAATAACGACCACCTTAACTACACGTTACTACATGTATGTTAGTTAAGGTATTAATTAACACGTAGGGGTAAACTAAATCAAACATGCTCTATTTATATAATTTGCCATATGGAGCTGCGTACATTACTTTCATAATTTACCCTGATCCTCCTTATGGAGCACGCTAATAATAAACACCAATAATTTCATCTCAACCTGTTTTGCTTCATTCTCCATCCATTTCTCTTCAAATCTCACTGTAGTACTAGAACGTGCTCTGGGAATCTCGGGTCTGGGCCACTGCTCCTTTACCCACAGAGGTCAAATTAATACAGCAACATTTATTCATTTAGCAGACGCTATTATTCTAATGGTGTTACAATTTTTCCGAAGATCACCTAATACTCACCAAACCACATGTGAAAAACACATGATTGTGATGTGAAATGTATATGATTTTTCTTTCTTTTTTTTGTGAGGGATCTCTTAGCAAAGTGATGCAAAGTGTTTCCTTACCTGTGCTAGAAGGCTCCCTATCGATGCACCACAATCTGCTTTTTAATGGAGTAGACTGCTTAGCGCACTCTCTCAGCAAAGTACGGTGTCATTTCTCTAGCCTGTAATGTATCTGACTGTGGATGCACTCTAACAGTGGAACAGAGAAAGCCACATCAGTGTTGCGAGGACTGCTAAAAATGTACCACTCGTTTTTGCATCGTGATGTTCTTTAGATTCAACGAATACATTCATACCAATCATCCAAGCATGGTGAATAGATTTTTAAGGACCTCAAGTATTTTCGAGTATGTCTGAGTACTGAAAGAGTGCAAGAAAGTATCACAGCCGTTAGACAGCTATAGTTCCACACCCACATTTACTCCAATTGCATACACACACACACACACACACACACACACACACACACATACAGATCATTTTATTCTATAAATTCATATACAGACATTTCAGCACTGTAGCAGAAATGCATGTACCTGATTATTTAGATCTCCTCAGAGTAACGTTGTGAAAGAACTGTTCGACAGGAGAGGAAATACATGTTCTTGGATGCTGGTTGTGTCATCTCTCATTAAGTCAGAGCTCTGTGAATGCTGTGCTTCTATGCCTCACTACTCATCAGGGCTAACGAGGAGGAAGGAGCGAGGCTTTTCCTGAATATAGAATGAGAGGATGTGTTGAAGCCGTGGATGGGTTGAAACTGAGACGTCGAACATTCCATCGCACAAACCTGTTGACACATGCTCAGTGGGAATCGTCACTTGATATCGATTCGCAGCAATTCAGTTAAAATATGTGTGAAATGACAGCTCTGTGGTCCTTAAATAGACTAACATGAGATGACATTGGCCATCATTCAGCCATTTCAGTAGGAACCGGTTCTAAAACCTCGTATCTATTCCACATTTCAAGGTAAACGCCACGGTTCCCATTTTTTTCTTTTTTCTTCCAGGTCTTTTTGCGAGTATTTTTTGAAAGCAGTGAATCACTATTCCTGTGTGTTCAAGAAACGTCCTGTTGTAGAATTAATAAGCCATGGAGGCATGATGAAGGGCAGTCTTAAGTGAGACATCACTTGATTAGGACATATGGCTGACTCCTGTGAGAAGGGGAGGAGATGAATGGGGCCCTGTGTGTGGTGTGCACAGCTCTTGCTGTGTGGCAAAAAAGACGATGCACAATTAAAGCTTGTACAGCAGCCAGCAGCAAATCTCAAAACCCTAATAATGTAAATTCCCAGCCTAATTGGCGGCACACCATCTGTTTCTAGCTAAAATAATGAGTACGATTGTACTGGTTTTTTGAAGAACCATATTTCAAGGACAACATGGTATTTGCTTATTCCCATCAGCATGTGTTTGTATCATATCTATATTAGTATTGCTGTCAATGATCTGTCAATGAGACGTGAGACATAATGTTTCTGAAGCCATCTTTGAAAAGTGAATCGGTGCTGTTATTCTCTGTGCTTCGTGGACTGATTGATTAATTTCTTGCCTGGCTGTTCCAATAGTGTCGACTCTTCATCAGTCCTGCGGCTCGTCCTCATCCCCTCGTGTCTTAATGGCTGGCTGCTCCATTTGATTGTATGCAGATGAGGAGAGCTGATGAAGTCATTATGTGCACACACATAGACACATAACTGCAGGCTTTCTGTTCTGCCACTTGAGTTCCACTTATTAATGATGTGTGGGAGAGAGTCTTCACTTAACATGCTGAGAGATAGCAGGTCTAATAAAGAGCCCTGAAAAGGCTGATTTCTTAAATTGGTTAGAATTAATTCTCCTTTTTGACTATATTTCGACAGGAACATGTTAGCATACTTGCTACATGCTGCGTTCGACTAGCGGTTGTAACTTGTAATTCATAACCTCAAACCTTTTGGAAAAGGCAAAGAAAACACTCCCCTTAACTTAAAATACCTACATGTCAAATCAACACGATCAGAGCATCAGAAGTGAACGACGTAGCACTTCTCACCTTTAAGTCTCTACTGCATGAATGATTAAATTTACATCATAAAAAAGATTTCTATTGATTTTTATTACTTGAATTATTTAGTTGGTAAATTGTGGCAGTAATGTGCAATGGTGGAAAGTATCATACAGTCAAAAATAACACAAAATATAAGAGATTACAGTTCCAATTGCATTTTCCAGACTTTAAATAGCAGAGGGTTTTTTCCCCCTGACCTAATAACCATGTAAAAGTTATATCTTCTAGAAAGGAATTACAGTTATAAAAAAGTATGTGGATCGATTTACTCACTCAAAATGCATACAAAAATTCAATCCAAACTTGTTTCGGGTGAAGTATGTTTTTAATTCTTTCTCCTCAATTCTAAATTCATTCTCTTGAAACATAAAATTTAGGAAATAAGGTGCAATTGCAAAATGTCTGAAATTACAATCGCTTTTCTTAGTTTGAATGTAAAACAAATGTAAATATATTATTAGAGAAGCCTAGTGTAGGCCTGTTTCAGTTCATGCATGCACGTACCACAGTTCCATTATTGCACCTTGTTGCCATATGGCAACGATTACATTTTACCATTTAACAGAATAGTCGAAATATACAAACTTGTTTAAATGACAAAAAATAAATGTTAAATTATTTTGGATATCGTTTAATTTTTTCTCTTTAAGTAGTTTTGCCTAAATATTGAAAACTTAATCGGTTTTGGATGACCTTCACCATACCTTGTGATTGCAGAAGAAACAGCACTTCCTGGTTATGTGGCAAGGCAGTTTTTATTATGTTAAAGTTAAATCCCCCCTTTTTCCAGTTACATTGGAAAAGAGTAGTTTTGTATTATTGCCTATCAAAACATTGGAGATAAATTAATTGTTGCCATATGGCAACATCATGCAGTAAAGGGTTAAATGAGTTATGCTGTATATACAAGTATTTGCTTTAGATCAATCAACATACAGACATGTTTACTTATTAAATCTATAGCACTGACTATACAGATCACTGTTTGAGGAGGAATATATACAGCATACATCACTTTTGCACGTTTTCCTGCTCACAGAAACCGAACATGGGCGAGGCGTTCAAGCTGTTTTTCCACTTCAAACAACAAAAGCAGCAAGGTTAGAAAATTAGGGCACTCCGACCTGCGAATGACCACTTCCAAGTTAAGTTGAGTGCAGCATTACATTGCATGTAGTACTTTGCTGCTGCTAATGAACTCCTAGCCCAAATTAAAACCATAGCTGCACCAAATATGCAATCATAATTAGACTAATATCATTATATGTATCATATTATGCAACATCATTACATGAAAATTTCATACTGGGGATGCTTTCTAGGATTTGTGATAGGCCGGGAAAGGGGTGTGGGGTTGTAGGCATGTGAATTACTGCATATAATAACCAATAATTATTAGCTATATTATTACAAAGCAATATATCAAGGCAATATCAAGAAAAAAAGGTATAATATATAGCATAAATTCACAATCAATAGAAAAAATTTGGATAAAAATTCAGATTACATTATACATCTTTTTAAGTCTCTCTCTCTCTCTCTCTCTCTCTCTCTCTCTCTCTCTCTCTCTCTCTCTCGCTCTATCTGTCTGTCAAGCTGTATGATATGATGCCAGTGTAAGATCCTGACCTGATTCTCGTGCTGTCCTCACCCTGCAGACCTGCTCGATGCTCTACTCCCTGCATTGGATTCTTCATCTCCTTACACCAAAGACTTACAATCCACTAAAACAATATATGCTTAAAACTCATCTTCCTGCTTTCGTGGATAATCTGATCTGGATACAGCTAGAAACTACTGCTGTAATCATAATGACTGCCCTGTGCTCATCTCAGAACTCATTTAAAATATGATCATACATTTAGTACTGCTGGCATTTTCTCTGTAAACCTGCCTACTGTAATGAATATAATCTCACAGTTGGCATATGATAGTGTCTGTTGTTAAAAGCACTAACTAAATTGAATTAAATGAATAAAATTGCAACCCTACATTCTGAAGGTGCCACTGACTGTGCCATTTAAATCTGTTTAAATGTATATAAACAAAACATTATTGATCACTATTTTGAAACCCACAGTAGCTTAGCCTCTTTCACACTCAACCTGATCACACTATACTGTTATAGTGTGAACTGGTAATCTTCAAACTTTACATCAGCCTTCTAATGCTATTTTACATGGATGCACACATGCACATTTACCACTACATAGGATGCATCATCTACCAAATAAAAGGATTTGGTGGAATTGATATTTCTTGAGTTTTATTTATTTACCGGCTGCATCTTCTCTCTGCTTACTCAGCATTATTGGAGTCTGCTGGTGAATCACTCATGAATAACGAATCCTGTACTGTGCCAACAGCTCCTTCATTTCCGAGTCAATGTGGTCTCTTTATGTTAACTTTAGGCATAATAGGTTTGCTGCATCAGTCAGACCTGGCTTGCTATCCTTCACTTTTAATTGCTATTCCATAGATATATCATTAGATTCAATGTATAACATAAACAAAAAATAAATAAATTCCCTATAAGCAAGAACTCTGTGGGAAGGACCATAAAAATACGTTCTTTGAAAACCTATATAAAAAAGCGTTCTTTGAAAACCTATATTCAGCACATAATGAACCAGACTCAGAAGATGCCCGATGCCTTTCACAACGAAATCAATGTTTCAAATTTATCTTGAGGAGCAAACAAATCCACTGGACAGATGAATAGCACCGGATGTGCTCTATCATGCCCTTAAATAAATACCCTATAATAAAGCACAAGAACCTGATGGCTTTCCTGCGGAGTTCTTTAAATCCTTTTGCAATTCACTAGTACCATTATTTAATAGACTAATAGCTGAAATAATCAGAACATGAGACTAACTACAAAAATGAATACTCTAACCTCTAACTCTAATCTCAGTTCAGCTAAAATACAGTACAGACCACACCATACCATTATTACTCATTAACATAGACACAAGAATTATAAGCAAGAACCAAGTTACAATAATGTAAATTATTATGAAAGTTAGCCACTCAACTACTAACACACATACACTTACGGGACACATTATACAACACTTACACAGTGTTATTTTACATGCAATAATATGAGTATTTTTTGATGCAGGGAGAATCCTCAACAAAGTCAACTGTAAAATTTTATTTGACATGTTAAATAAATTAGGGAATCATTTGCTCAATAAACGTATGTACACTTCACCTATGGCCACAGTTAATAGAAATTTATATATATATATATATATATATATATATATATATATATATATATATATATATATATATATATATATATATTCAAGATATTTTCACTTAATAAGATGTAAGTTTTTGCAGTGGAGAACAGTCTGAGTAGACATCACTGTATGAAACTTTGTGTTATTGATTTATTTAGTATTTCCTATTATAAAATTAGGATTAACCAAATATAAGATTAAAAAACCCATTTCTAGACATTTTTTATTCATTTCAGACTCTACATAGTCTAGTCCTATTGCCAGATAATTTTACTGCTTTCGAGAAATAAATACTTGAAAACAGCTAAATTATCTGCTAGTAGAACAAGACTGTTTCAAGCTTGAACTTAGTAAAAATGTCTAGAATTGGGTTTTAGCAATCTTACATTTGGTTAATTGTAATCTCATAATAGGAAATGCTAAATAAATCTGACTATATTCAATATAGTTTCACTTACTAAAGATATCATTTTTTGAAGTGTTATTTTCTATTTTTATTGAACCATTAACTGCAGCTCTATGCCGAAATATGGACATATAACATACAACACAAAATTACTCTATAAACTAGTCCAAATCCACTATCCTCCTTCTCAACATGAACTTGCAGTCCAGACATTACCTGTCCCCATAAGCATTAACCACATTCATATTTAGGCATAAAAATATCTTCCCATCTGTTAGAGCTACCCAAACTCGACTTCAATCCATTATTCAAAACTAAAACCAAACTCCAACATTGGATAAATTGTCCAAGCTGTCTAATTAACAGTTTGTTAATTAATGTTCATTTCTCATATTTTAACTGGACAAGCAAACCACCTGGAAACAAATTCACCAATATCTAAAACTCAGTGTAGCACCCAAAAATATTCCTTTGTCAACCAACTTTAATACATCAAACAGATAAAGATGACCTGTGGATAGAAACTGGACAAACAGTGGGTAAGGAGTGTAGAATTTCAGATCTACTATCCATCAGCCAAGTGCTCAGACACCACCTTTGTTCAAAAGCCCTATCCAGAGTTGATAGCAGCTTGGGGGAAATTTCACAACTCACTCACTTACTCACACACACAAAAAAGGCATCAGTATCACAAATTGAGAACAACCTTTTTTTAAAATTTAACTCTGATCCATCATATTCTCCCCCACCAGTATCAGATCTCTTTGTTCATTCATCTTCCAAAATGTATCGTATAATATTCAAATGAAAATCCTACAATATTCATACCAGAATTAAATAGAAAAAGGTTACTGCCAAATGCTGCCTTCTGGACACATATCTTAAAGAACATTTTCTTCATGACCAGTTTTATACAATACAAAGAAACCCGGAAGATACTATTTAGGGCAAAAATAGATAAAATGGACTTTATGGACAAGGAAATCTGTACACATTGCACACAAAACATTCCAGACAACTACATACATGACATATGGTACTGCCCACCCATTTTGCATTTTTGCCAACCAATCACTATTCAATTATCACTCCTGCTGAACCACCGCATCCTGCTATCCTCATCACTATGTTTGCTTGGAGATGCATAAATTAATCTAAGAAAAGCAGCAGAGTACTTCATACAGCACTAACCATTGCCAAAAAAGGCAACTATTGGGAGGAATTGGAAATTAAAGAATACTATCAATCTCACTCACTGTAAAAAAAAAGTAATAATTGACTATATGTCAGTGAAAAACCTATGTATCTTGATTAAAAACCAAAACCACAGAATCTGAGCACCTACTTTAATCAATGAAATCAGTGACCTCCTAATCTTCATTACAATAACAAGAGCAGCATGCACAGCAAGACCAAGTCTCCTATAGCCACACCACTATACCCACATTATGATTATACTACTACTACTACTACTACTACTATTACTACTACTACTAATAATAATAATAATAAGTTTTTATTATTATTATATTGCTGTTGTTGTTGTTGTGGGCTACCTCGCCCACCTTACTAAAATAATAATAATAATTTTAAACAATTTAGTGTTAGTAATGTATCACATATTTCCCTTTTAATTGTGGATGCAATGTGTTTGATCAGACTCCTTTCCTGGACCTCCCCGGGTAATTAAAGGTGGTGGCAGCTAGTTAATTTTGGGTTGTGAGTAGTGTAAAGAGAGGCTCACATTTCATATGACCTTAACCAAGAATTATTACAATAATAATAATAATAATAACAATAATAATAATAATAATAATAATAATAATAATAATAGCACTTTACTAAACCTATTTTTAAGCAAAGATTAAATGTGGCACACTATAGAAGCCATCATGTCATCACCCGATGACGCTAAAGAGCAAGGCTACCCTTAAAGCACTCACATAAATAATAATGACCAGCACTGGTCACATAACCACATACTAGTGACAAAGACAATAAAAAGCAAAAAGACATCTTACCTTTAGAAAATCTGCAGGTGACAAGTGGAAGTGTTAAACTTTCTCAGAACGAGGTCCTTCCATTTGTCCCCAAATTTCCATTATTGTTGAATTATCAAGCTAAACGTTAAATGTTTTAGACAAAGTTAGCTGTGCAAAGTTTGCTCTCAGGACCGCGTGCAACCATTATTTATGTCACTGTCATAATAGCAGCATGTATGTGTATGTAATTGGCTGATTATGACTATACGTCATGACGTTATGTATTTTTTTAGTCAACTTCTACTCTTTATTCATAATCAGTATTCATGGTAAAACTAAATTCATTTACAAAATTTTTGCTAATTATTAATATTTCAAGAAGTAAAGGTGCCCCTAGTGATGTGGTGTAAAGAGGGAAACGAGAACAGCTGAGACGTTAGGAAGGAACCAATTACATAACAGGGGCAGAGACAGGACAGAAATCAAAACAAAACACACGTGTCAAAAGTAAACACAGTAAATGACAACCCGGAAGCGGGTACTGTCGCACTTCGGGCAGTCCATGTGTGCTGAATGCTCTGGCACTCCATGACACAACTACAATCGTTAGCTGTGTTTCCATCCACGTATTTTTATGCACATATTGGGGTATCACATAAAAAAAAAAAACTCCGAAAGGAAACACCAGATGCGATACAAAATCTCCAAAATGCGAATTAAAAAACACATGCACTCAATTGAGGCAGATCATTTTTTATTACATAAGAAGACCTGCACATAAACTATGATGGAAACACATGTGCCAAATAATTTCCTTGATGTGCATCAAAAAATGCATGTGACTTTACCTCAACAAATCACGTGATTGGATAATTAAAGAAAAGTACAAATGGAGGAGAGTGAGATTTCCAGGTCTTTGTACTCAGAGAGATTCTCAGTGACTTTGAGATTATTATTATTAGTAGATATTATTATTATTATTATTTGAGATTATTATTAGTAGTAATAGTAGGAGTAGAAGTAAAATACTAAAGACTAAATAAAATTCAAAGTTAAAAAATGAATAAAAATAATTGCAGTATTACTCATAAAAAAAAACCCCGAAGGGGATCATTTATGCATATTACCCAATATCTAAAAAAATAATAATACTGTACCACAAGTGATTAAAGGCTACGCATGGAGAAAAAAGCATGCCACCATAACTTCTTAGATCTGAATGAAACTGAAGATTTTTGTTATGTTCCAGCATGCAGATTGGCTACACTGTAGTGGGCTGTTCATTGATTTAGTAACATTCGAAGGTTTATGTGGATCTGGGGAGACCTTTATCACAGGA
Source organism: Ictalurus punctatus (assembly GCF_001660625.3). Lineage (NCBI taxonomy): Eukaryota > Metazoa > Chordata > Actinopteri > Siluriformes > Ictaluridae > Ictalurus > Ictalurus punctatus. The sequence goes on along the minus strand of NC_030439.2, from coordinate 7,638,707 downwards.
ACACAACATCAGCTGCAGCACCAGAGGCAAACGATCTCAAGAGTGAAAAAGTTGCCGGCATACGGGCAAGATTTTCACAATAATTCTTTCCAGGTCCATGCTAATGAACGCTTATGCTTTATGGTATTATGCATAGTATTTTAGGCATAGTGCATCTTCAAAACAGATAATGCCTGTGCTTTGCAGAACTGCCATCTGGTTTTTAATCAGGAAAATGACTTTACAGTGACCAGGGCGAGAAGATGATGTGAAGCTAATGAAATTAGCTTTTAATGACATTTACATGCATACAATTGATATTCATTATATATATATATATATATATATATATATATATATATATATATATATATATATATATATATATATATATATATATGAATGTTGTTTTAAAACACAAACAACAACATTTATTCCATGTATAGTAGATAATGGAAAACATTGAATGTTGAGGATGAAATTACAGTCATTTCCAGACTGACAGTATGAAGCAAGGTGCATGATTTGCCCTTGATAGTTATGATATCCTAAGCAAATGAGTACTCAGTAACATTGTATTAGGTGTAGAGTGCGCTGCAAAATAAACAGCTGCATGCAGTATTCAGTACAAGGATCAACTCATGCAATATTCAATATAAGGATCTAAACACGTCTACCTGCCAGGTCTTATTGGGGAAAGCATGGAAGTAGAACTATTTTCATCGGCCCTTGGCCATTATAAATGATCAGCCTTTAACATCAGGCTGACATATGGGTATTGTTTCACGCTCTACCTTCTCTTTGCAGACCCGCTGGCCTTTGCTTTCAATCACAGAGACCGCTGAATAAGGCTCCATTGTGGCCAAATGATATGTCTCTCAAGTGGGATGAGTTCTTTTACTGTTTCTGATTGAGTCCACACAGCAATCCCACCCTGTCTCCTGTCTTTGTATAGCTCAAAGGTGGCAGAAAAAAACACCAAGCAATGTTGAGAAGACACTGACCTTTAGCTCCGAGCCAGGGCTGTAACCAGAATCAAAATTTTGTGAGGTCCACATAGCAGAAATGGGTCATAAACCAGTTGCTAATACTTTTTAAATCCTCCATAAAACTGCTCTGACCCAAGTTAGACTGTTTCATTGAATTGAGTTAAATATTTTGGTGTACAGTTATCTCTCTCTGTTACTTTCTCTGAGCAGGTTCATCCACCTTTTCTCTCTTGCATCTGTAACAGGTTTTAAAATATGTATGTATGTATGTATGTATGTATGTATGTATGTATGTATGTATGTATTATTATTATTATTATTATTATTATTATTATTATTATATTATACTGATAACTTTACTGTGATCAGATAACGTTGCTGTAATCAGATAATGTTAATGCAATTACATAACATTACTGCAATTACATAACATTACTGTGATCAGATAACGTTATCTGATCCCTGTAAGGTTATGTAATTACAGTAACTTTATCTGATCACAGTAACGTTATCTCACTGTAGTAAGGTGATGTAATTGAAGATTGAAATCAAACTATGATCAGATAACATTACTGCAATTACATAACCTTACTGCAATCAGATAAAGTTACTGTGATCAGATAATGTTACTGCAGTCAGATAACTTTACTGCGATCAAATAACATTACTTAGAACCAATAATGCACAAGAAAAATCTATTTAAGTTCAATGCACTTACTGTATGTTTTCATAAAACTCCACTCAAATGCCCAACTCCCACACAACTATGCGTAAAGAACTTCTGCTGTAGTTACACTATATCACCAAAAGTTTCTGAACACCTGAACATCACACCCATATGTTCTTGTTAAACATTTCATTCCCGATTTAGTCCTCCTCTGCTGTTATAGTAACCTCCATTCTTCTGGGAAGGCCTTCCACTTGATTTTGGAGTGTGGCTGTGGGGATTTGTCTTCATTCAGCTACAAGAGCGTTATTGAGGTCACACACTGATATTGGATGAGGAGTACTGGGGTGCACTTGGTGTTCCAGTTCATCCCAAAGGTGTTCAGTGGGGTTGAGGTCTGAGCTTTGTGTATTAAACTCGAGTTCTTCCACTCCATCCTTAATACAACATGTCTTCATGGAGATCGCTTGTGCACAGGGGCATTGTCATACTGAAACAGGTTTGAACCTCATAATTCCAGTGAAGGAAAATTGTAATGCTACAGCGTACACTCTAGACAATCATGTGCTTCCAAATTTTGTGCTCTGATGAAACAGAACAACTAGAAAGAATTTAACAAACGATTAAGATTTAAGCATCCACTTCAATGATCCAGGCTTTGTTCAGAAAATGAATAGCAAAACATTGACCTGCTAACTGGCTGGCGTTCAACGTTTCAGTTATTGTCTATAGATGATTTAAATAGTAACAAGATTGTCTATGGCAACTAATTACCACTGACAGAAAAACTATACTGCTATACTACAGACATTAGACAGAGTGGATGATAGTGTACTGTGGATGCCGTTTTCATCTGAAAACCTTCCCACTGGAGACTCTTTCCATTACAGTGACCCTTATATCCCAGTATTAAAGAAAACAATTAACAAATCCACCAGTTACAAAATACAGCTTGATCAATACTTTGTGTCTCACTGATACTGATACTGACACTTGATGACTTTCAGCTTAGTATAAGTGGTGATAAACACTATGATAAAATCAGAGCTGGATCATTTGAGCTGACAGACACTGCTCCCATTCCCATTCCCATGGTATTGATCTCCTAGTTATATATTTTTCAATTTTTATGGTTCTTTTTTTATGAATAGCTTCTTTTTCATAAGCATTTTAACACTTCCATTTCCACCGTCGAAAGTCAATGGGTTTTTGAATGGGTTTTTTGGTTAAATGTCTGAAATAAGGTTTGTGGTTAACACAAGGTCAAGATATTTTCATGTTTTATTCTACGCATAAAATACATCATTAATAACCTGCTCCTGATTTTTTTTTTAAAGCTTTTACGTGTCTTGAATAAAGGCGGTTGATGCCAAGTGGTTAAATGGGACTACAGAGGTTGTCAGGGATATAAAACGGCATCGCGCCGAACAGGAAAACTCATCTATTACAGCCTTGTTGTGTTTATACTCATACTTTTACAAACTATTCCAACTCAAACTTTCCAACTTGTCGATTTAGCAATTATTTTGCAAGTATTAGTATTTTCCAATTGTAGTGTATAAGTTCTTCTATAGCTAGGCAATGTTTTTTTTGCTTTCCCCCGAAATGCAACATGGATACATTTCCATAAAAGATGGGGGGCAGATTCATCCACAAAAAGAGCACAGTGGGTCCTTATGAGGGAACATGTTTTTTTCAATAAAGACTGAATGTCACAAATCAAGGATGGGCTCGGAAGCAATTGCAGTATATAACATTTATTTAAACAATCAAAGAACAAAATTAAGACAACTAGGCAAAATATTGTGGCATGAAACAAAACACGGGAACACGAAAGTCTAAGACAATGAAAGACCATGAATCAGTGCAGACAATGGCTATATATACACATGAGTGCTCATTAACCAAAACGTGAATCAGGTGCAGGTGGTCATGTGACATGTAGTGCAGTGCAGTGGCTGATGGGAAGTGGAGTCCAGAGCTTCCTGATACGTGACACTGAAAGAGTTGTCTGAAGCTAAGTGGTGGTGACGTGGAAGTCATGCAACTGTGGTATAGTTTATTTATTGCCTAACTTTAGTGTTTTACTTCTAGCGATTCTATTTAGGCTTCAAATTTCATAAAAGTTGCATTCATTTGTGAAGATTATCCTGATGAAGAAAACGTATCAAATCATAAACTTTTTTTGGTCACAGAGCTTTTTTTCTACAATAATCCAAAAGTCAATGGACAAATCCTATTGGCTTTTTGTCAAGGGAACCAGGGAGATAGGCCTGGTTGGCCTCCAAATATATGTCGTCCCTGAAGCACTCTATTGGCAGATTTCTCTTCAGCACTACAGTGGTGTCCATACATCAGCTTGAATGAGATGTGTGTAGAAAAATGTCATCCATGAGAACAAGCTTGAGGTAAACCTCAATCATGTTTCAGTTTGTTATTTCACTTAACATCTAACTTCTAATAAATCTTTAAAGCAAATCAGAGCATACAACAACATGCATTTTTCTCTAATAAGCTAAATACTTTGTGTATTCTCCACCCTTCAGAAATTTACATATCTTGATGTTTTAATTGGCGAAAAGGATGGTTTGACCCTGTACCCCTGATAGATTCCTCTTGATAGATCCTGTTACATGTCCAGCCCACTTTTGTACTCTGTTTTTTCCCCCCCTACTGTGAGTCATCTTCTGTGGTATTATTTTCCAATGTGTGACACATGCTTTTTTTTTTTATGTCAAATGCAAATACTGTTCTCATAGCAAATTTCATATAGCTGGATAATGATGATGGTTTGTAATGGAACCCATTACAAATAAACCTCATCATAATGTTATACCTATAACGCAACCTGCTTCCTATGTAAATGAGAATTCATTCTCGGTACATATTTTCTGGTGACCCCCCGCCTTCATGTTACTCAGAGGCATTGTCCCATGATGCAAATGTTAGTTGAAGGCCAGAGTATGTCGCTAGCAGCACACCAGAGGTGATTGCGTCAAAGCATGGGGCTACATTACTGTGCAAATGAAATGCAGAGAAATTAAAGATACAATCATGTTCAAAGGCGAGACAAAAGTGCTGCCTCAACATGGCGTGACATTAGACAGCCATGCGTGGCAGTGGAGTTTGTCCCATACAATTAATACAAGTGCATCTCCAAGCGGTAGTGTGCTTCCGAGCCATTCTCTCAAAGGCCAGATCGTTCTGCGAGATGACATAAAAACCCGCCTGATACACATCTAATTAGCACATGGCTGTGGTTTTGCTTGTTGAACGTGTGCCTCTAGGCATATCGACCTACACTGCTGGGAGAGTCACATGAATATCATACTTGATCATGTCAATAGCTTTAAAGTTTCTGAACTAAATGCCACATATCCGGGCAGCATGCAATTACCAATATCAGAGGCTAGAGCATCAAAAGTTTCTCAGTATGTTGTTGCCTCATTATGTTATTAGACTTCAGGGCTTGATTAGCTGCTCCCTGATCTAAATTTGTTGTAAAACACTCCGGGGTCAAATATCTGAAGCAGTTGCATCATCTGTAGGCCAGAAGATGTTGCTTGTCTGTACCAGAGTTTGTGCCAGGAATATTTCATTGCAGATGGTTTGCGAAGGAATTACCTAGAGTAGGGCTTAATGCGCATACACTGGAAGTAAAAAAAAAAAAAAGTCTACACACTCCTATTAAAATGGTAGGCTTTCGTGATTTAAAAAAAATGAAACCAAGATAAATCATGTCAGACATTTTTCCACATTCAATGTGATAGAGTAACCAACACAATTCAAGAGAGAAAAATACAGACATTTTAGGGCAAATAAAATAAGGAAAGGAATTGATCAGAAGAGGGGTACAAAAGAATATGCAAAAAAAACAAAAAAAAAAAACATTTTGTATTAGTAAATTCCATGTACCATGGAACACTATGAAGGTCATCATCAACAAGTGAAGTAAATGGGGCACCACAGTGACATTACTAAGACATATCAAAGGACAAGCAAAAAAAAAAAAATCAGTGAGGCTGCCAAGAGACCTACGGCAACATTTAAGGAGCTGCAGAAATATCTAGCAAATACTGGTCACTACTTGCATGTGACAAAAAGCTCTCATATTCTTCACAAGTCTGGGCTATAGGGTAGACAGAAGCCCTATCATGAAAAAACAAACAAACAAACAAACAAACAAACCTCCAGGCTCAACTAAATCACCACAACCCATTTGGCAAAATGTGCTATGGTCTGATCAGACCAAGGTAGAACTTTTGGGCATAATTCTAAAAGATATGTTTGGTGCACGATAAGACAGCTTATCACTGAAAGAACACCATACACACAGTGAAGCATGGTGGTGGCAGCATCGTGCTGTGGGGCTGCTTCTCTTCAGCTGGAACTGGGGCTCTAGGTAAGCTAAAGGAAATCATATATAGCTGTAAATTCCAATCTATTTTGGCACAAAACATGCAGGCCTCTGTAGACAGCTGAAGATGAAGAAAGATTTAACCTTCCAGCATGATAATGACCCAAAGCACAAATCCAAGCCAACAAAGGAATGGCTTCAGAAGAAGAAGTTTTCAGGAAAGTTTTGGAAAGGCCCAGTCAGAGCCCAGATCTAAATGCAATCAAAGACACGTGGAGTGCAAGGAGGATGGGAATAGAATTTCCAAAGATGTGCTAAATTTGTAGACTATTACCCAACAGAGTGCTGCATTACAAGCAAAAGGTGCTTTAACAAAGTATCAGATAAGGGTTTGTTTTTTTCCCCACTAAAACATTTCTATTTGTTTTTTACTTGATTTTTGTTGGACGTTAAAGGTGAAAAAAAGAGAAAAAGATCTGACATGATTTAACTTGGTTTAATATTTTTTACATAAAAAACTGTGTAGATTTTTGTGTCCACTGTATTCTATTAATATGAGAACTTCGTTTAGAAAAATGTTGACCTAAATGGTGACTTATTAATGATAAACTAAAAACAGTCAATCTCTGATAAAAGCCTCTTTTGTTAGCAGTAAGACTTAACTAATCATGAGCATTTTTGGCTCTCTTTGAGTGCAGATAAGGCTTTATCTGTACTCAAAGACAGATCAACATTAACAATGCAGCTATAGTGAAACTGTAAACAGTGTGGAATTTGAGAAAATAACTAGGGCTTGTTATGCTTGTTCAGTGAACCATAAACAATTATTGCACATGCACCTGTGGAACAGTCCTTAAGACACGAATAGTTTACAGGCAGTAGGAAATTAAGGTCACAGTTACAGTAACTTAAGACACAGAAGAGACCTTTCTACTGACTCTGAAAAACACCAGAAGAAAGATGCCTAGGGTTCCTGATCACCTGCGTGAACATGCCAAAGGCCGTCTGCAGAGAGGCATGAGGACTATAGATGTGGCCAGAGCAATAAACTGCAATGTCTGTAATGTAAGACAGTGCTATAGGGAGACAAGAAGGACAGCTGATAGTCCTTGCAGTGGAAAATTACATGTAACCATGCGTCTCCCCAGACTTCATTGAAAACTTGCAAATGCCTTGGTGGAAAAGTGAAGTAACATCTCACAGCAAGAACCGACAAATCTGGTGCAGTCCATGAGGATGAGATGCTCTGTAGTACTTAAAGCAGCTGGAGGCCACCAGATACTGACCGTTACTTTTAATAGTAAATTCTGTATATTCATATGTATATTTAAGGCCTCTCTCTAATGGGAAGTATTATTTTGCCTAGGCTTCATTTCAGTAGTGTAGTCCATTCTGAGATTGTGAGTATGCTGTAACTAAATTCATGATGAGATGTCAGTATGCAAGAATAGTGTGGTTAAAAATGAATATCCTGCAGATACATGTGTTAGATACATGATTTTTTGAACAGGCAGTCAGCACCTGAGAGATTTCATCATGTACCACGCCTTCGTTTACACAAAATCATGTTTCAATCAGAACATGAAATGAAATGAACATACAAGCGGAACAGAACTGCAGAGTGGACAAACCAAGGCTGCTGGTTTTTTTTGTTTGTTTGTTTAATTTGGCTAGAATTGGATGAAACAACAGATTTAATTTTAACCACTGTAATCTCATTCCAGACTCAAAGGTGCACAGTTAATAAGCAATGTAATTAGACAACTTATACAGACAATAGTCAATCACGGAGTTAGGATATACTGTGTGTGTGTGTATATATACATACATATATATATATATATATATATATATATATATATATATATATATATATATATATATATATATATATACACACACACATAGAGAGAGAGAGAGAGAGAGAGAGAGAGAGAGAGAGAGAGAGAGAGAGAGAGAGAGAGAGAGAGAGAGAGAAATGGACTGCAGAGATGGGGACAAGCTTGTTTTGTCTGGCAAATGCACAAGGGTCTTTATAATGGATTGTTTAAAATGGCCACAACCAGACTGACGGAGAAGATTACACTTCTTATTCATGCATATAAGGAAACAACTCCTGCTCCATCTTGTTTGCATCAAGTGATAATGGAACTGTGCTGATTTCCATGAGATTTGGGATTATGAGGTTTCCTTTAAGCCCTGAGAAAAACACTTGATATGTGTGTGATACCCTGTTTTTATATAATCATCTAGTGCACACACCCATGTGACAAAATACAAGAAATCTGTTGTGTTAGTGAAATAAGATGATTCAGATAGCTTACCAAAAAAATCCACACTTGTGTAATTTAACACAAACAGACAAACAATTCACCTGTTGTGGTTATAGTGAAGTGAGAAATTGTTTTGGTTTAAAAAATGTAGCTACAAGTCACAACTGCAACAAAATTAAGACGTTAATTGATATGACATATCGATATGATGATATGCCATATAATAAATGAAACCCAGCGATTTCAGACACATTACGTCTGAGTGTGACTGACAAAAACATATCGGATTAAGTATGTGTTGTTTTTTAGTACAGGTTGCCAGAATTATACCAATTTTAGAAACATTTGTAGTGAAGCTATGCTGCAGCTGCAGTAAGTTCTAGCTCCCTTTTAGCAGCACCAGTTATCGAAATGTATTCTTCAAGCAGAAAGAAATTGATGGGTCGTCTGACTGAACCAATCACGGTAATTTCTGCTCTGAGCGACATTTCAATAAGTAAAACTCCTGTGTGCCTGCCAGTGTATTGTGCTGCTGGAGAAAATGGAGTAAAATCAGGTATAACTATAATCACGAAAAAGATATGCTTTGCCAATTGATGTCACACATTGTGAACGGTAACTCGATTTTTTTGTCCATTTCAATGAACACTGAAAAAGTATTGTTTTCTCAGTCTGCCCTAGAAGTGGGGATCACAGTCAATCCTCCAGTTTTTATAAAGCATGAGGCTATACTGTGTTTACTTACATATATTTTTACTAGAGTTCTGTGTAGAAATTATCTTCCACTCGCATACACTTATAAATATTTATGAATGTTTTCTGTGTCCAAGTAATTTGATACATTTATTGAAATGCTGTGCATGAATTCGACTTTTAAACAAGGCATAGTGGGAATTTCTTTATCACTTTTATCTGTATCTTCTTAGAGGAGATTTTCCTGTCACATAGAGGCCATTTCATTAAAGCTGTCTCCTTAAGCCATTGAGGAAGTACAGCCATCCTTGAATTTATCACATAGCATAGACAAAATCTTCCGGCATGGAATATAAATCGGCAGATTTCCTTTGTGGCATAAGCCCTGGTGATCAAAACACCACAGCATGCTTCAGAATTCAAAGAGGAATAATGACAATAGAGTTATAATCATATAATTTAATTGAATTATACAGTATTACCATATGGTAATTAATAATTACTTAACAGTTAACTAAAATAAAAAAAAGTAAAAACAAAAAACAAACAAAAAAACCCTTACTCTGGCAGTTACACCTCTACTCTGCGCACTTTGCTTCTCTTGTACTCAATTATAACTCTTGTATAGTAGCATTACTTGTATTGTTCACCGCTTGATATATTCCTTTGCTTGTATTTTCTCATTTGTAAGCCGCTTTGGGTAAAAGCATCTGCTAAATTAATAAATGTAAATGAAAATGTAAAATAGGCGATTTAAACGTTGGTTCTTATGTGTACATGTATATATACATACATGCAAATAAACATATAATTGCATCAATTAATATAAATACAGACATGTATACATAGACACAGGTATTTAATTTTTTCTAGCAGTACTGTTGTGACACATTGAGGAGATTATACTTGGAAAGCTGCCAGTGTGTATCAGTTCTGTGGGCTGTTGCTGATTAAAAACATTTACATACTTTCCTGAATATCATTTGCTCCTATTCCTAAGACTTCCTGAAACCCATATATGGTGTTGTCCCTGTCTTACATTGACATTCTTCCTGTTTTATGCAAATATGCCCTTCTGCCTAGCCAATCAATAGTTAACCCATTGTCTGTGTTGTGTGCCAAACTTGATATATACCCTGCCTTTCTTTGAATAAAAGAAAGAATGGCTCTTGCCATTTGAACTTTTTGTGTCTGTGTCTTATTTGGCAAACTCTCCCAAGCGCTTAGTGCGGGAAGTGTGGAGTGGGGCGATGGCGCCCCGTGTCTTTTTGTTTACTTTTGTCTCTTCTTAAAAATCGTAACCTGAAGATTCCAATCCTGAAAGTTTTCCGAGGACTTGTCCTGGAATATCGATCCACAAATCCTAACAGTTTTTCGGGGGCTCATCCCGAAATATCGTGTCTCAATCCTCAGTGTGTGATTACACTCTTCAGTACAGGAAAACTTGCAAACATGCATGTAATCATGCCTGCCTTTGTACTGCTTAGATGATAAAGTGAGAGCTGAAACATGTGGGAGGAGATGATCAGGGAATAGTCTTTATTAAACTTGTGTAATCATGTGGCTGCAAAACTACACAAAAGATGTTTCCGCTCTATAAAAATACGAATGGTCTATCAAAGGTTGATGAGTCTGAGAATCCCTGGGCTCTCACTTCATCCATAATGATCCCCTCTATGTCTCAAGCATTGTCTCAAGATGACGAATATACCACAGAATAAAAGCAAAAATCAAATTAAATATAGCAGCAAGGGTCCAAGCAGTGTTTGCAAGTAGCACCTTCAGTGGGGAGATTTTTGCAAATAGCACAGAAGACTAGAGACCACAGATCAACATACTGTTCAGGTTTCATGATGACAGCCCAATTATAGCCTGGTTATATGTATGAATCCATGTTTAGAAATCATTTACAGATTAGGAAAAAGATGCAGAATATCAAATTTACCAAATCAAGACGGGAAAAAAGGAAAGATTGACATCCCATTCAAGTTTCATGATGAATTAATGTGTGTGTGTGTGTGTGTGTGTGTGTGTGTGTGTGTTTGTGTGTGTGTGTGTGTGTGTATGCATGATGCATGGCATCGCATCAAGGGTGTATTCTTGATTTGTGCGCAGTGTTTCTCAGGATATGCTCTGGAATCACCTAGAGATCGTGACCAGGATAAAGAGGTTATTAAAGATGAATGAATGAAAATTTAGGACAAAGATAGAGAAGAATATCAAATTTCCTGAGAAATAGTTCTTTCAGACTTTGCACACATCCTCAGAATCTGCACTCTGTGAATCCATACAACCAATTATGAGTTTCTCAACAGGTTTTGAATAATTATTAAGGTTCAAATGCTACAGAATAATTTGACACTAATGTTGAACTAGTACCTAGTTCACAAATGTCCACTCATTATGCTAATTTGCAAAAAATCGAAGTGACATAATAGTCTAAATTGTGTTTTGTTTCTAAATTAGCCAAGGAATCAAAGCAATGGTCCACGAGTTATAGACTAAATTGGAAAACAGTGCACTACAGCGCCACCAGCAGATTGATCTGGTACATTTTGCTTGCTTGAGTAGCAAGGGAAACTACAAACTGCAGGGATGAGGTATTTTTGTAGGCCAACCCGGACATTAGCATCACCCTGGTTCCCTCAACGATAAAACTAATAGGATTTTTCCATTGGCTTTTAGATTATTGCAGAAAATAAACTCTGTGACCAACAAAAGTTTATGATTCTTACATGTTTTGTTCATCAAGATAATACAAATAACACAACTTGTATGAATTTTGAGGCCTAAATACAATCACCAGAAGTAAGAAGCTAAAGTTAGGCTATAAACGAACTACACCACAGCTGCGTGACTTCAATATCACCATCACCAAGCTTCCGACAACTCTTTCATCCATCCATCCATGCATCTTCTATAGCGCTTATCCCTCTCATGGTCACCGGAAACCTGGAGCCTATCCCAGGGAGCATCGGGCACAAGGCGGGGTACACCCTGGACAGGGTGCCAATACAACTCTTTCAATCTTTATTTAAAAAACAATACAATTAGAAAATACAATAAATTGATAAATCTACAAGTTGGAAAGTTTGAGTAGGAATAGTTTGCAAGAGCATAACAGACTTAAAGTACTGAGCATAAACGCAACGAGGTTGTAGTAGATGGGTTTTTCTGTTCGGCGTGACGATGTTTAATGTCCCCAACAACCTCCCTAGTCCCATTTAGCCACTTGTTAGCAACCACTTTTTTCAAGAAACGGAAAAGCTTTAAAAATCAGGAGTGGGGTATTACTGATGTGTTTTATGTCGTAGAATAAAATGTGAAAATATCAAGCTTGTGTTCACCACAAACTTGATGTCAGGCATTTAACCAAAACCCCATTCAAAAAAACTCACTGACTCCGGGACGATGAAACTGGAAGTGCAAAAATACTAACTAATTTCCAGGTTTTAAGACTCATTCCTGCAGCACTCAACTGAAAACAAGTCCTAATGAAAACAAGCTGCAGCAAGAAAATACACATGATGCAGACTTCTAATATGTACCACCGTAGATGGTAGAAAAGCACATTTCCTAAAAACAAACAAAAAAAGAGTTTGCTGGAATGTTCTGTCATCACACAACTCTATCAAAGCCATGTGGTAAATATTGTATTAACATCCAAGTAATATTTAATTGTGGTTAAACAGTTTTTTGAGTCATGATTGTACAGATTTGTTAATTCCTAATGCTATTCATGCATAAATGTATTTATATGGTCGACATACAGCAGCACTGATTCACAATTCTGAACAGATCTCTGAGCTTACCTGCATCTTCCTTCTGTGCGATCATAAAACTTTAAAAGAGTTTCTAAAGATCCACCCATTACGCTTTTACCTATTTTTAGCGCTATATTTGGCAATGTTCACTTTTTCTCTGAGTCATAACTGACGTCAATCATAACTGACGTCACTGAACTCCGTCATGCAGTATAAATTGTTTTTGTCTATTCATCAGTCTTGTATGTTTGGATCAAGTGCATCATAACACAATAATAACTGTTGCTACTAATAAATATAGACTCTTTTTAATAATCATCTTTTCTACCCGAGGATGCTGTACATGGACACGTTAAACAAACACTGTGTAAAAAAAAAAAAAAAGACAAAAGAAATAATTCATGTTTACATTTATCCCTATAACATATCCCTTTAAGCATGACAAACCAAAAGACATTTGTATTACTTACTGTACAGTCTATGTGATGGATTATTGTGTATTTAATTGGGCGTGTGTAATCACTGTAGCTGGAGGCGAGACAAGTCAGACCTAAAACTAGCACTGGAAACAAATTGCTGTCTGTCTGTGACATAAGATATGAACCAAATGAGTATAATAAGAATAAGGCTAGTCATTTTTAAGTAGTATGTAATGCCACACTGTGTAAAAGGCAGAAATAAGTTCCAGCGGAATAAGTATATTTAACAAGGTCTGGGTAAATTTTTGGTATTAAGGATTATTGTAAGCTTTCTTCACCAGGTCACTGGAGGCATTTGCTATGTTTCCATCAAAGTTGCAAATTTAACTTAATTGGAATATCACGTGAAACATTTGTGAATAAAGCACTGTTTCCATCCCATGTGTTCCAGAGAACAAATCATCACTTCCAGGGGAAACTGGTGCAAAGGATCAATACAAATGCTCTTTTTCCAATAGAATAAATAACTTGTGGTTCAGAGTGCACAGACAAAATGCTATCACAAACCTCATGTATCTTGCAATCGGAGGTGGATACAGAATCATGTGAGACAGTTCTGGGAGACAATAATACCAAATCATTTCAATGACAGACTTTGGCTCAGGCATGTCAGAATGATGAAAACAATATTTGAGATGCTGTGTAACTTGATTGGTCCTCTGGTTAGTCCAGTTATGTGACCCACTGTGCCCCAGTTCTCTGCCATTTTTACTTTTCTGAACCAGATATATTGTTGAAGCAAAGTCACATGATTTTATTTTGAAGAATTTATTCAGTAAATGTGTTTACATCGTAGTTTATGCGCATGTCTTTTTATTGAATAAAAAAATTATCTGCCTCAATTAAGCACATAAGTTTTTATGCGCATTTTGGAGACTTTATTAGCATCTGGTGTTTCCATCCAGCGTTTTTTTTTTTTATATGCAATATCCCAAAATTTGCAGAAAAATATGTGGATGGAAACATAGTTAGTGTGTTCTTTTAGCTGGGCAACTAATGCACATTTGAATAATTTGCTAAGTAAGTAGAAGGTAAAATACATCTCTAATGTTAAGATCCTTATGGTCAAGCCCTGGCTTTTTGGACTGACTGCAGCCAGTTGCAAGTTTGGGCATATCAAAGCTAGAAAGTAAAGCAATACAGATTATTTATGAAAGGACTGAAAGAGAAAATACATGGCTTGAAGTAGGCATAGGACTTAGGTGAAAGGTAGCAGCTCTGAATGCTTTGATAGTATTTTATCTATTACCCTTATGGGTTCCTTGTTTGGTATTCAACTAGCATTTCGAATGCTTGCTTATAAAGGCCTGTATAAGCAGCTAACACACCTGAATGACCTCTAAGCCACTTTCTAATGTTTAGCCATTAATGATCACTTTAAAGTGGGACTGTTTTGTTTTGTACTGGTGCTTCAAGTTACCATATTTAACTTGTGCCATGGACATAGACTTTGCATTTGATGGGTGGAGAATAAATACATGCACTTCTCTGTCCATTCCTCTTTTTATTTGATAAGCCATGGTGTCAGTTTGCAGACCAGAGAGAGTAAATCCATCCACTTTCTGTACCACTTATCCTACACAGGGTCACAGGGGAGCCTGGAGCCTATCCCAGGGAACTCAGGGCACAGGGTGAGGGACACCCTGGATTGGGTGCCAACCCATCAAAGGGCATAATTGCACACACAATCACACACTACTGACTAATTTGGTAATGTCAATCAGCCTACAGTGCATGTCTTTGACTGGGAGAGGAAACCCCCGAAGCACGGCGAGAACATGCAAACTTTGTGCACACAGGGCAGAGGCAGGATTCGAACCCCCAAATCCGGCAAGCGTGCTAACCACTAAGGCACTGTGCCCCTCTAGAGACAGTAAATAAAATAAAAAATGCGTGAAGACGCTTCCCTGTCTGACCTAATATGTCTAGCTCTGTGACTAGTCTCTGGTCTGATGAGCTGCCTTCAGCTACATAAATGCATGTGATTGGATAAACCTCAACAGAGGATCTGCTACTGGGGCAGAGATGGTTCATGTTTAGAAAACTAGAATCACTGAGATATAGACAGTTTGTTTTCATATGTTTATCTTGGTCCATGTTCAAACCACAGGTGATGAACTCTGCACTGAGTAAACCCTTAAAAGCTCTTTCTATAAAACAGTTCAGAAGTCTAAGAACTCTTCACAATTCAAAGAAGCCCTAAGGAACCTTTTTTTTCTAATAGCATGCAAGAGTACTTTCTTTGGCATTTTAAAAGGAGATAAATGTCTGTTGATGGGAGCTGGCAGTATTATGAAAAAGCTGTTAGCAGATCTTAACAATTTATTGACAACAGAGAAAAGAGCTCTAGGGTCTCCCTGACATAACTAATCACAGTGGTTTTGCCCTTTATGCATGGTGTAGGACATCTTGGCCCTCATACAGGGAGTAAGGCATAATCTCTGTAGGCGGGTACATGCAGTGTCAGACCAGTTTTCTCACTGAGACGCTCTTGCAGATGGCTGGCAGCTTTCATACGGTGCAGCTTAAACCAAAGGACAAAATGAAAAAACGTCTAGTCACTTGGTTTAAGAGGAACGGGTTGATTTAGGGTGGCTGGAAAAATGTGATGATAGTGGCAGAGCAGGACCTTTGGAGATGATTATACCCTTAGACATGAGAAACTGGTCAAGCATGTTCATTACAGCAAGACAGTATTTCCAACAGTGCAAAACACCATTTTGGTTTCAGTGCTGTTTCATTTTCCTAGGAAATTAAATCAAATAAAAATAGCAGAAATATAAAAGAAATTAATCACTCAAGAATGCAAACAGTTCTCACTAATAGGGATCAGTTAGCATGTTCTCATTTACATACCACATGTGTACGTCATGGATTCGTGTGAATATTGTCAGTTTCTTAACATTATCGAGTAACTCTGTCAGTCTGTGACTAAGCATTACTGACACATTTTGAGTATGGTTATTATTAAGTGAGTTCGTGTTCCCAAGAATGAAGAGTGAGTAAAAAATGTGCCTAAATGCACTTGTGTGACGAAGTGTGTTTGCAGCACATTGTGAAATGGCACATGAGGAAGTCCCTGAGGCAATGCCATGAACATCTGTTATGCTAAATATATCATTTGATCTCACAGCAGGTACATTCTCAACAACATCTTCCTTTGTGTCGCACCAGCGAGTCTTTTCTGCAAATATGTTATGGGATGTTGAGCACTCAAAAAGGTGATCAAGTCAGAATATTACTATTCTGACAAAAGTGGAAAAAGAAAACATGAGCTTTATGCTATGGGAAGCGCCCTCGCGTGTGACCGGTATCTGAAGTTTGTGTAACATCATGCCTATTTATAGGCCTGCTGTGATCAGGTGGCGTGGCAATTAAGCACATCACACGATATAAAAATGGCACCTGTGAACTGCGCTGTCAGCCTCTAATATCTGAAGTGAAGACCCAATTCACAGGCATGCCCTAGTTTGACAAAGCTATGCAATAACCCACAGTTTCCATAGTTCTGGCCGAGGGTGATAAATCAGCCCTCTGGCCTGAGACAGTAGATCCCTGCGATGGGAATCTCCCAAGGAGTGCCTTCTAGCAGGGATATTATCTCTGAGAACCATATTAGAGCTGGCCAATAAGGTGCTACTAGCAGCAGACGTAGACAGTCTTGGTGAACTCTTGCTAGAACTGTATGCTGGGGAAAAGCATACAGATGTGACCTCGGCCACGTGTGCACCATGGCGTCCAGCCCCAATGGTGCGGGAGGAGTGAGGGCAAACCACAGCAGGCAGTGTGTTGTCTCCTCGGAGACAAACACATCCACTTCTGCTTGGCCGAATCTCTGCCATGCAGACTCCACCACTTGACGATGGAGCCCCCAACCCCCAATCCCCAAGCCTCAGCCCTTGCCTCAAGAGTATGTCTGTCCCCACATTCCAGTTGCCTGGAATGTACCTTGCACACACTGATAAGAACTTTCCCCCTGCCCAGAGAAGAATTAGTTGCCCCTGCCTGAACAGGGGGCATGAATGTAACCCTCACTGGTGATTGATATATGACATCACTGCTGTGTTGTCTGTCACAACTAACACATCTTAATTCAGGAAGAAAGAATTTCAGTGCTAGAAATATGGCCCACATTCGTAGATGATTTCTATGCCACTCCAGATAAGGGATGCTCCAAAGACCACAAGGTGGACAGCCATCTAAGACTGCACCCCAGCCCGTGAGGGAGGAGTCTGTCATTACTGTCTTGTGATAAGGAGATACCCCTGGAGTGTGACCCTGGGTGAGCACCTAGGCATCGCCACGTGTCACTGATTACTCTCAGAGGTTTCATCCTCTGACCAGTTCCCCGGATCATCCAGTTGTACAGGTAGTTTAGATGCACTGGAGTTGCAAGGGAGCCAGAATGACATCCACGCACTTTGTGAAGGTGTGAGGGGATAAAGCTAGTCTGATGGGAAGAACCCAATATTGGTACGTGTTGCCTCCAAACTGTGAACCTCAGGAACTTCCTGTGACAGGGCTATATCTATGTGGAAATATGCTTCTTTTAGATCCATAGTCACAAACCAGTCCTCAAACAGAATATGTGGAACGATAAGTTTGAGCATCGGCATCTTGAACCTGTATGTCCAAAGAGTACGGTTCAGATGACACAGACCTAAAATTGTCCGCATACTCCCATCATTTTTGTAGACCAGGAAATAACCGCTGTAAAAACCTCCCTCCCTCTGGGAATGGGGTGCATGTTCTATGGCTCCATTGTCCAAGAGGGATCCTTCTTCCTGTGCTAACAACAGACTCTGCTCTATACTGACTACTGTGGTAAGTCCACCTCTGAACGCGCGGAGGTGGGGGGGGGGGTTGTTTGGGGGTTATGTCGAGCTCTGAACTGGACCTGGTAACCCTTTTCTACGGTACACAGAACCGTTTCCACACTGCCAGATGGTCTTTTAGTGACGTTAAATTTTTCACATTCTAGTAGAGGGAAAGCATCAGATTTTGTTGCCCTGTGACAACTCACTGGAAAGAGAACAGTGTAAATTTGGACAACCTTGGCTAGGGAGGCCCTACAGTAGTACTGGGGCGAACTGCCCTAACAACCTCATGTCCCCTGATACATCTCTCCACGGCCCCTCAGGACTGCTCCTCCTTTGTCTGCTTGGCCTTTATGACAATTCTAAGATCAGCCCTATTAGCAGGATGCGACTGTGGATGCCCAGTTCCTCTGGCTCTTCATGGGGGTAGGCGGGCCGCCACACTTGCCTTCTATGTCTCCCTCGCACTAGCACTGGCAAACTTGACACGACGGGGCTGAATGCCACCGTATGTCGAGCTCACTCAGCAGGTTTGCTTGGTAGGCCTGCAACACTGCCATTGTATGCAGTGACCCACAAGCAAGACCCACTGCTGCATAGGCCTTGACCACCAGCACCGAGGTGGCCTTACATGGCTTGGATGGCAAAGCTGGCCCCCCTGAATTATCTGCCATCGATGGAGAGAGGTAGCTCACAAGCGCCTCCTCCACCTTCGGCATAGCTAAATAGCCATGCCGTTCATTCCCCACAATGCCCAAATAATCATTGCGGGGTTATAAATATGGCTTATGTATGGTTTTCCCCAGAAGCATTATATTTCGTCATGCACTTCTGGAAAAAAGGGGCATTTTCTGCAGTGTGAGGGAGATTTATTTTCACTGGGGAGAAAAAAGCTCGTCCAGCCTTAGTAATCACTTCAAGGAGCTCTTTATATGCTTGAGAGCTGCTCTCCATTTTTGGCACACCCTTCTGGCTCCTTGGAGTTAGAGAGGAATATTTTTGGGCTTTTGGCTTTTTTCTTTTGGCTTTCTATAGCAGAAGGAGGAGTTGCGACGTGAGCTTCAAAATCCGGTAGAGAGCCGGACCCGGAAGACAGAGCAAGAGATAGAGCAGCACTCATCTCCGGCTCCTCTTCCAGATCCATACTAGATCCCCAGGACATGAGCCGGCTGGCTGCCTCGACAGTGGATGGTCCAGATCCACGAGGCTCTGAAACTCAACTCCCTTTGGACGAGAAGAGAGCGAACCACAAGCGGAGCTGCCTGATTGTAAGGCGTTCACAGTGCACACAGTCAGACCTCTTGAGGGCTGCTCTGGCATGCTCCACCCCAAGAAACTTCACACAGAAAGTGTGTACGTCCGTCCCTGTGATGAAATGGGAGCAAGGCATGACACACTTCCTGAATTCTCTCACACTCATACAAAGTAAAGACATTTTTCTTTCTTTTTTTTTTTTTAAAGATAAAGAGGAAATGAAGAGTCTTTTTTTGCGAGCGTTACACAAATGACCGACATGCAGTCTCGCTGGAGATAATAAGACTTACGGCACAGCTCACAGGTGCCGTTTTTATATCACGCGACACTCTTAATTGCCATGTCAACTGATCACAGCAGGCCTATAAATAGGAATGATGCTACACAAGCTTAAGATACCGGTCACGCACAGCCTTCCCACAGTGTAAAGCTCACACAACGTTGAGTTCCTTTTGAAAGGGAAGGCCCGAGTTGCAGAAAACAGGACAACAGGTTGTGTAAAATGACAGTGAGTGGAAATATCTTGAATGTAGTAAAATGTATCTAATATTTCATACTAGATAAATTTTATCACATTTAAGATAATTTCATTAGCTAAGATGTCTTTTATTGCAGTACAAATGTTGCTAATCTTGATTATCTGAAAAAAAACATTAGCGTAAAAGTACTGTATACACTGATCAGCCATAACATTAAAAAAAACTGAAAGGTGAAGTGAATGACATTGATTATCTCATTACACTGGCACGTGTCAAGAAGTGGGATATATTAGCCAGCAAGTAAACAGTCAGTCTTGAAGTTGATGTGTTGGAAAGAGGAAAAATGGGCAAGTGTAAGGATCTGAGTGACTGTGACACGGGCCAAATTGTGATGGCTAGAAGTCTGGGTCAGAGCATCTCCAAAACGAAAGGTCCTGTGGGGGGTTCACATTTTGCAGTGATTATTACCTACCAAAAGTGGTCCAAGGAAGGACAACCGGTGAACCGGTGACAGGATAATGGGCAGCATGGGGAGCAAAGGATAGACTGTCTGGTCCAATCCCACAAAAGAGCTCCAGGAAATGTTCTGCTAGGAAACCTTGGGTCATGGTCTTCATGCGGATGTTACTGTGACATGTACCACCTACCTAAACATTGTTGCAGACCAAGTACACCCCTTCATGACAACGGTCTTCCCTAATGGCAGTGGCCTCTTTCAGCAGGATAATGTGCCCCGCCACACGGCAAAAATAGTTCAGAAATTGTTTGAAGAATGCGACGATGAGTTCAAGGTGTTGATTAGGCCTCCAAATTCCCCAGATCTCAATCTGATTGAGCATCTGTGGGATGTGCTGGACAAACGAGTCCGATCCATGGAGCCCCATCTCGCAATTTATAGGACTTAAAGAATCTGCTGCCAAGAATCTGCTGCCAGATACCACAGCACAATATTAGGCAGGTGGTTTTAATGTATTGTGTATATAACTAAAATAGCCTTAATATTAAAACAAAAATATTTTTTTATTAAAACTCAGCGGATCATAACCAATCTCTCTCCATCTCTCTCCCACAACATGTACAAACATTTCACACCAAAAATAGCTCAAGGTTGATAAACACTGAAACACAGAAATTTCTTCAGCATAGATAGTGTATACATTGAAGAGTTTTGTCCTTGAAAGACTCACAATGATGAGTCTATTGACGAGTGTATAAATCATTGAACCTATTACACTTCTTCATCATAGTCTGGCCTTAAGAAATGTAAAAAAAAAAATGTGACAAGCCTGCCAAGAACAAAGAACAGCAAAGCCACCTGCTAAGGATTCCCTGTGGAGCTTGGATATATGTTTTAGGATGTGAAGTTCCCAGTTGGGGAAAAGCTCATGCAGGACTTGGTGTGTGACTACTGAAGTGCTTGTTCTGCTTCACATCTCCTAAGACGGACGCAGTTCAAGACAACAGAAATGCCAGTTTCAGTAGTAATGATGTGTTTCTGTGCAATCATGGCAGTGGATAAAAGTTTGATAGAAGTTTGACTCCTCTTCTGGAGATATTAGATCGTTTAGCAAGGAAGAGACAAGATTCAGAGAGGGGGAGAGAGAGAGAGAGAGAGAGAGAGAGAGAGAGAGAGAGAGAGAGAGAGGTTTATGGTAGGTAAAGTTGACCATGTGCCACTTTATCTGCTCTGCAATCTGACAAGCCAGATGTGATAAGAGAAGGCCTGTCATGAAACACCTTCTATGCCTTCAATTTAGCATCAGTCATTTTTCCACTATAGTTCCTCATTAATGGGGAGGATGTCAAAAAAATCTCTGTCTTTGTGAGATTCTTTTTCCTTTTGCAAGACTGCTAATAAGATGGTGTCTCAATGGCCATTCCTGGGCGATTTTTACTTAAAGTGCAGATATTTGATCTCTATAAGATCCTGCCTTCCCAGTAAATACTTTTGCATTAAGGTGGAATTATTTATGGCATGAGATGTGCTTTGTGAAAGCATATAATTCATAAAACAATGCAATTTTGCACCCTTCTTAAGGAAAAGAGGGAAATGTTTCATTAATTCTAATTCATTCAGCCTTTTAGCACCAAACAAATCCGCAGAGAGGGAATTCACGAAGGAGAGTTTTAATTTCAGCACATGCATAATGGCACTGACCTATTAGCATGCTGACAGTTTCCAAATGAGTGCAAACAATTATTTTTAAAACCCAGCACCCAACAGGCCGCCATGAATCAATTTGTTCTTTAATGAAGCTTGGTTAGCGTGTCAGGCTAATCTGCTTAGGAGGAGGTTAATGGACACATACAATCTTGATTAAACTCCTGCCTCAGTCAGAGGAACACCCTCTGTTAATTAACAAACCCCAAAACAAAAGTACATAACTTTTCTGGGATTTCAAATGCACTGTGTGTGTATGTGTGTGTGCTTGGGTGAGGGACATGGGGATGCTGCAGGTAGCCTGACTGAAGAGCTGTCATTACGCTGCCAGTGGTCACTGAACCACCTCTGTAGGTGCAGACAAGAGAAGTCAGCGATCTTGGCAAATTGAGAGCATAAGCCAGCTGCTCAGAGTGATCCTCGGTCCTGAAACTAAACCGGTCATTTCAGTCTCCACTGAACTGCCAAAGTTACTCGGCTGCGCAGTCCTGCAATTTAAAACGGGCAGCGTTCAAGGTCCGCAGAACGCAATTTGGTGTCATCAAGCCAGTACGAATCAATCCAGGCAAAGTCCAGTGGAAAGCCTTCTGCTCAAAACAATTATTGCACAGCAAATCTGGGATTTATTTTAAGACACTTCATCATTCCGAAGGCTTAACAGTTCTTTAAAAATTCACCTTCTGCAGCAGCATATAAAACATCTACTCCGAACAGGACATTTTCCAAAAGTAGCAGCTTTGATCTGCTTTTGACCTCCTTTGGCTCTATTTCTAGTATAGCTAATTGGTCGAGGAAAAATGCAGATGAGGTTTTAGGTATCTGGTTTTTTTTGTGTGTGTTCGCTCCTGAACGAACACTTTTCAATCTGTTGTTCGGCTCTGCGTCGTGAGCTAGGAATCACTTTGACGCTGATGTGTGGGCGGTATGTGCCTCTGTTTGCTCTCATCAAGCTTGTGCAGTGTCATATAGTGTTCTGGAACCTGTTTCATGGCTGAGGACGGAGAATGAGAAGCAGGGAATGGTGTAGGAAGGAGCGGGTGGATGGTTTTGGGAGGAGGGGGGTTGTGGTGGGGGTGGGATCCTGGCAGGTTGTGCACAGACAGCTGCAGACTAGCGGGCATCCTGATGGGAAAGGGCCTAAAATCATCCCAGCACAGAGGAGATACCACTGAGCTGGAGCTGGAGTGGAACTTAAAACTGTTCTCATCCTCCTCCTACTTCTCCTTCTTTCTCCCTATTTCATAGCTTTCTTCCTCTGTAACAATCCACTGCTTCTGCAGACATTAGAGAATAGCATACCTTAAAAAAAAAAAAGTGCACGTTAACATTTCACTCTAATGCTTGTTTGAATGGAGATGCATTTATTGCTCTTGTGCTTTGTTGCTTGGATCACATCATATACCCAAACCACACACCCACACGCACACAACCACCCACACACATACACATACACATACACACATTCTGCCTACAGTTTGGTGTACTTTACTCTCCCCAGTACTTTTTAACTGAACACAGTGAATAGCTCATGAACAACAAAAGATATTGTGCTTCACAGAGCACATTAACATGATATTCAGTGCATCAGACCTGCTAAAATATTTACCATTGGTGTATCTGACATACAGTAGAGGTGTCCCATTCGAACAATGCAGCAACAATGAATGAGCTCTTTACCTGCAGCTTGCCAACAAAGTCTCCTCTACTGTATGTCCAGCAGGGCAGCACTGTGCTAAAACACAGGTGAGAAGTATAAAATTGTTGACAGTATAAATGAGCGCTTTGGCAGGATGTCAGAAGCTCTGACGGTTTAGCAGATCTTCTGCCAGCCTGGCAAGTGAATGCTTTATACCCCCGTAGCATTCAAATGCATTCTGTCCTCACAATTGTGTGATCAGAATTTACCCCCCCACTCCCCGCACCCTCCTCCCTTCTTTCATACATGTCTTTCCTTCTGTTTGAAGCCCCTGATTTGCCATTGTCCCATGCACAATAGGGTTGCGCACTGACCAGACAGCGGGAGTGATCACAAGCACACCATCAGTCCCTCATAAGCCGCTGGAGTGAAAGGAGCCAGCCGGCAGATCGTTGACAAGGCTGACAGTAGGTTCAAAAGCAGCATAGCAGTAGTCAGCATCACACAATCAATCAAGATTGAACCTCATATTCCTTTCCTTGTTCTCCGGCTCCCATTCCCTTTGCTTCAAGCCTTAAAAATGAATGCGCTGAGGTTGGAGCACGAGAGAAACAGCGACGTGAGCATTTTTCAACTTCTCAATACTTCATGGTTGATGGAGAGAGAAACAAGTGAACAACATACACAGGCTTGGCACACAAGCACTTAGCCAGGTTAAATTATGCATGTCCAGCATCTGCTGTGAAAATACCTTGCTTCTGCCCGTAGGAAGTGTATCAGTCTGAGGTCAACTAATATGGTATCACAACTGCACATTTGTAAGAATTTGATCTTGACATCTCGTATAGAAACACATGAAAGATTAACGCTCACTGATGCTCAAGAAGGCCACACGCTACATTAAGAGCCGGGGGGTGTAAACTTTTGAACAGAATGATCGGTAATAATTGTTATTATTTTGTCTTCTGAGAAAAGTAAATATATTTATGCAGTTTCTGAAGGTCAGTACGAAATGAAAAAATAAGCTTGTGAAACAACATAATAACAATTTACACCTGTTTAATTATATCCTGTTTAAAAGTTTACACGCCCCTGGCTCTTTATGCAGTCATAAGTTTTTTTTTTCTACTGAAATCCATAGGTCTTTGTGAAAAGATACAGCTTGAAATAAATGTCTACGCCAAATACTCAATATGTAAGACATTATCTTTCCCACAGACATCAGAGGGTTGATAGCACTGTTAGCACATTTTATTTTATTTTATTTTTTAAAAAACTTTTTTTTCATGAGTTTATTGATAATTAATCCAACAAAATAGCTCACGCCACACTGTTATTCCTGTTTATTTTGCCAAGTGCAAGGCAGTGCTTCCTGGGAGAGTTCATTTTGGGTCCGACCTACAGAAGAGTGAAAGGGGCACCTGCTGTTGAAAGCCTGAGTGTCATGGCTTTTCAGTCAGGTTCATTGTGGATAGGGATAAAGGGGCTTCGTTCAGTAGCTAGGGCTAAGCTGGGGCACATCGTCCCTGCTGGAGCTCTTTTGTAGATATTTTTAGTAGCAGTGGTGTGTTTATCCAGAGAGCCACGACAGAGTATGTGTACTCGAGCACCTGTACCCTTGAGTGGCAGTTGTCTTTCTTTCCTGCTGAGCTGTATCTCTTACAGCTGGCTCTCTGAAGTCTTTGTTCTGAAAAATCTTGTACGTAGGCACTTGTAGGGGTTTTGTTATGTCTTTTTTTGCATTGTTGTGGTGGTGGAAGGCTTTAACACTCAAAATTTTATCCCCATAAAAAGCTGTATTTGTTACATCGGTGTAGATTTTCTTAAAACGTCAGCACAATAGTGAATTTACAGTATATGCACTTCAATATCTACGGCATAGAAAGCGGCATATTGTAGTGTTCAATTTCACTTCAGTATAGAGATGGATGCGGATCAGCCTCTGAGCGGATATATAGTCTCCACCCACTCCAGACAGCGTCCCTGAATATTCAAATCTATGCAAATGACACGCCTACGTAATGAACTGCTGCCTCTCAGATGGTGAACCCAGTCCGGCGTTGCTCACAACCAAACATGTGTTTATGTAAATTATTGAATCACTCAAACCTCAAAAGACCACTTTGGAAAGTTTGCTTTGCCCGTGTTTTGTAAAAAAAAAAAAAAAAAGAAAGAAAAAAAAGGGGAAAAAAAAGGTGCTCATTTAGAGTGCAAACGCTGTGTCTGTCTCTGTCGATTGCTAGAGGCAGATTTGTTACTGAAGCTTTTGCATTGCATCTGCATTTCTGACAGACCAGTGCAGTGGTTCTGTCTGCCAACTCTCTGCACAAGCCTGATAGTAAAAGCCTTAACTCTTTCAATTACTTTCAGTTTCTTTTTTTGAGGTCACTAAATTCTGCTTATGCAATCAAAAGTAGATTATTAGAATTATTTATACTTACTCTTAACACTTACTGCTGTCATGCTTATTGCCCCAATGCTGACCTATGACAAATGCAAAGAGAGGATATTTATGACAATCCATTTATTACAATCCATATATATATATATATATATATATATATATATATATATATATATATATATATATATATATATATATATATATGCACGTGTATGTGTGTGTGTGTGTGTGTGTGTATATATATATATATATATATATATATATATATATATATATATATATATATATATATATATATATATACCTTGACATGCAGTGTACTACTTAATTTATGCTTTAGTGTCACTATTAAGTAACTCCATTTGCCAGTATAAGAAAACTATCTCACAGTGTTCTGCAACAGAGTCAGTGTAAAATAGAAAATCAATGAAGTAGCCATTTTAATTTACCAAATGGTGGCATTTTTGAAGCACACTCATATTTCAGACTAGGCCATGACCAGGATAAGGACTCATGGCTTAATTGAACAACATCCTCCAAAATATCCTGAGAGCATCCTGTGATAAATCTACGGAGTTGGTGAAGAATCCTCTTCAAAAATAAAATAAAATAAAAATAACAGTTTAAATCAGTGTGTGTGGATGATAGCCATTTATTACATGGTGAGTTTTTAACCCTGCTACTTCACATCAGCCTCCCAACCATAATTTTGAAATTTGCTGCAGCACTGAGGCCCAGTGTGCCCTGAGTACGCCTCCTCCCATACATCACCTAGAAGAAAATGCTGCCTGTAGCTAATGCTCCAGAGCCCCTGTCCTATTCTCTGGGCCAGTGCCCACACACTGTACGGAAGAGCAGCAGGGTGGCATGGTGGCAGGGTGGCATAGCCTCCAGTACATGTTACCTCCCTGTCAGAAATGGCTGCTGCTGCTGCTGCACCTTGCCGCTGGCTCTCAGCCTCAGCCAGCATTACGGGGGAACGACAGCAGCCATAAATCAGGTCCAGCCGAAGAGCAGTGTATTGTGTATGAGGATAGCACAGGGATGACTGCCAGCGCAACCCCAACCCCCTATAAAAGTTTACCAACCTGTAACTGTGATGGAGTACAGGTGTAGAATGGGGGCCAAAGTGTCTGCCGGCTTGAAGCGTGTACTGTAGTAGTGCAAATACAAAGCGATGCTCAGGGCGACTGGCCATCACTTTCAAAACACTCTCAATGCTGATGTGTCCAGTTAACTTTGTGTTACTTTTTACACAAACAGTATGCTATCATAGACATGCAGTATGATCAGATTTTATTTATTTTTTACAGTGGGGTCCATAAATCTCATATCACATTGTTGTTGTTTGTTTTTAAATTTAAAATAGGAAATAAATTGAAGGTTTAGAATTTGGAAATATTTAAAACAAAGAAAGTAAGGGTTCAATATTTTGGATATATAATAGTCAAGATTCTGCACTATTTCTGGGTCAATATTAAAATGTAAACAGATTTGTGATATTGACCATGTTAACTGCTTTGTACAAAAGGTCAGATTTTCCTCATGACTAATCTCTTCTTTTTAAGAATGTGTTCAGACAAAACTCCAATGGATTTGATCTAACATCTTACACAAACCTGTAGAGTCCACACTGTCATTAAAGCAAAAAGTGGATGAACCAAATACTAATAAATTCCCGAATTCATGTGAACATTTCAAAGATTCTACTTTTCACTCAAGTTGTTGTCAATAATGTCATTTTGTAATGAAAATTGTTGTATTCCTCTTCAGCTGATTCAGAATGCAGCAGCACTCCTCGTCTTCAACCAGCCCAAAAGAACCCATGCCACATCTCTCTTCATCTCCCTCCACTGGCTTCCTGTAGCCACCCGCATCAAATTCAAGGCCTTGCTGCTTACGTACAAGACCTTGTCTGGAACAGCACCCCCCCCCCCTCTCACACAACCCGCGTTCAATTAACGACCAACGCTTAGTAGGGCCTACTCAGCGTGGCTCAAGGTCCCTTTCCAGAACCTTCACACTATCTGTCCCTCAGTTCTGGAATGAACTTCCAACTTCAATCCGGACCGCAGAATCTATCTTCAAAAAACAGCTAAAGACCCACCTCTTCCATGAGCACTTAACTAACCCCTTAAATGCCAACACCACATTATGCTAACAAACAAACAAACAAACAAAAAAAAAAAATCACATACTCTGGCTCTTACACCTCTACTCTGTGCACTTTGCTTTTCTAGAGCTCAATTGAAATATATTGTATTGTAGCGCTACTTGCATTGTTCTCTGCTTGATATATCACTTTGCTTGTATTTCCTCATTTAAGTTGCTTTGGATAAAAGCATCTGCTAAATGAATAAATGTAAATGTATTCAATTAGGGGCACACGGTGGCTTAGTAGTTAACACGTTTGCCTCACACCTCCAGGGTCTGGGGTTCGAGTCCCACCGTGGCCCTGTGTGTGCGGAGTTTGCATGTACTCCCTGTGCTGTGGGGGTTTCCTCCGGGTACTCCGGTTTCCTCCCCCAGTCCAAAGACCTGCATGGTAGGCTGATTGGCATGTCCAAAGTGTCTGTAGTGTATGAATGGGTGTGTGAATGTGTGTGTGATTGTGGCCTGTGATGGATTGGCACCCCGTCCAGGGTGTACCCCGCCTTGTGCCCGATGCTTCCTGGGATAGGCTCCAGGTTCCCTGTGACCCTGAAAAGGAGTAAGCGGTAGAAGACGGATGGATGGATGGATGGTATTCAATTAGAAAAGAATGCAAAACTGAAGCATTTTCACAGGTGCGCTCCACAAACAAACAAGCAAGCAAGCAAGGAAACAAACAAACAAACAGAAATGTAATCAAACACATGATATGACACAAAAATGTGTTAAACAAGTTAAAGTAGTGTTGTTAAAATCATAGAAAATGTTAGTTGGTTTTAAAACACTAGAATTTCAACATTCAGTAGGTGCCCAAATGCAAATATGAATTGTCTGGAATCTGTATGAAGCCTCAAATCATAGCTGGGTTTAATAGTTTGCAAATATTGTTATTGTTTCTGTTTTTGTCGGATGAATACATTGAGGTATTTCAGGACTGAAATCAGAATCTTTTGTTACAGAAGAACACACCCCAAGACTAAGATGCCGTTTGTGATATGTGAGGTGGAGTGCTAATCCACTCTGAGTGCACTCTTCTGCTGTAATCTTGTTTACACAAAGAATCTTGTTCATAATAAGGTTATATTGCAAGTTCCATCTCTTTCATTTTCTGCTTCTAGACATTTCAACCGCCTGTGTGAGGGAAAACCTTCATAACACCTAATGTGTTTAGTGTTTTTCTCCCCCTCTCTTCGGGATGGACAGTGAGGTCTAACTACGCAGCGAATGAGGGATTTTCAATTACCCTCGGATGAATCCGCAGCATTTATAGCCCTGCAGCCACGCACAATCTTCTTATGAGCTTTACTTCGGCCCCAAGTGGACCTGTGGCTCAGTGAAATAGTACTCTGAAGTAAATAAGAAAGCGCTGGGAATGGTGAACCCGTGCTTTGTGACACCACATAAAGAAGCGCGCGCGGCGGTGACGGACAAACCTCCCTGCCTCGCGCTCGCCTCGGGAATACATAAAGGTGCGCAGTGAGAGAGCGCGCGCGATGTGCGGCTCAAGCCTGCAAACCCCTCGCGCGTTCTTTTAACGGAGCTCAGAGAGAGAGAGAGAGAGAGAGACAGAGAGAGAGAGAGAGAGAGAGAGAGTGCATGGATTGTATAGACTGCCGCCTCCACGTCGGGGGTTCATGATGACCTAGCGAGCTTCTTTGAGACTTAACTGGTTCTCCGCTCCGGTAAGTAGCCTATATACAAGCACTAATAATGTTTCGGAATTCAGCATCTGAACGGCACGCGCTTACAGCCAAACGTTCGTCAAGCGTGAGCGTAGCCCATATATATATATATATATATATATATATATATATATATATATATATATATATATATATATATACATACACACACACACACACACACACATATATATATATATATGTTCTTCTCGTGCATCATCGTATTGGCAACAAATAGTACGAGGATTCGCTTCTTCAGGACTTGGTTGGTTTTTTTGTTGTTGTTTTTTTGTGGGGGTGCGAGGTGATAACCAAATGGTGACAAACTTGTGTTTTTCCTTGACCATAATACAGTTTTTAATGTAAATGTGCGCGTGCAAATGGAGAATTTAAAAAGAAAGAAAGAAAGAAGAAGAAGAAAAAAAAAAAACACATTTGGTGGACTTGTGCGCAATTTGCGTTTGGCTGGTGCGAACGCGCACCGGTAGGTCTGTAGGGCTGGGGTCGTCACTGTATTGCATTGAGGTTTGAGCTTGACTTTTTTTTTTTTAACTTCCTGCTGGTTTTGGAGGGAGAGAGAGAGAGAGAGAGAGAGAGAGAGTGAGTGTGTGTGTGTGTGTGTGAGAGAGAGAGAGAGCGAGAGAGAGAGAGAGAGAGAGAGCGTTTCAGCACGTCGGTCAGCAGACTGTTAACCGCTAGAGTTCGCCTTCAACCATTAAAAGCCGGCGCAGTGCGACTGATCCTTTCCTTCCACTGTCTCTGGAATTTCGGTGAGCTGAGCTGAGCTGAGCTGAGCTGCGTGAGTATGCTGTGTGTCTCCTTTTGTAGGCATGGGAATGAAATGCTGATTGTATAGCCTAAAGAGCAGATTCGGGCTGTGTGCGACTCTTGTCATCCGTAAGTTTGGCACTCCACTTCTATCCTTATGCACTACAGTATGAAAGCTGCTGTGCTCTCTATGCTGCTCTTCTATCACTGATCTGTAGACGTATGATGGATTTAGACAGATAAGATGAAAACAGACAGAACATTTTAGCGCTACATTCAAGCCAGATGTGGAGAGAGAGAGAGAGAGATAGAGATTAGAGAGAGAGATGAAAGAGAAATGTGACTAAACGGGAGCTTGGAGTTCAAATGAAGCCCCTCTATCTTAGACTGTCACAACCGAAAACGACTAGCTGTCATATCCACTAGTATAGTGTTACCCTATTAACTCATGCAAATGAAGTGAAATCCGCTTCACTGTATACGTAGTTATTATATTATATCATGCCTAAATCAGATCCCTTGCGCGTGGACAGTGGACACTTTAACATCATATGCAGTGAGGTCAAGGAAATGTATAGTACTGAAATCCTAGTCTAACTACTGGGAACAGGGAAAACATTTGATATGTAGCCTATGTGGGTGGAAAAAGAAAAAAAAAAACTTTACCTCTGTGACCATGACTGAGGGTCAGACTTACAGTAGTTTAGAGAGATGCTGCTTAAGGGAGACTGGGATTTGAATTGATGTTCGCAGGATTTGTCTCTTGTGTGAAAGTGCATACGAGCTGTACACACCAGCTGCCAGTGCTAAAAAGGTCCCTGTGTGTCTCCTTAGATTTAGCTGTTTATTAAGGCATGGTGTGACCCACGCAGTTCATAGCGCTGTAATGATGTGTTAAGGGTGCCTCTGAATGATAATCAGCAACACACGTTAAGATACAAGAGGCTGTAATCCTAACCACAATATCACTCATGGCTTGTCAGTCTTCCAATACAGGCTATTTTGCTGACAGGCCTTTATTATTATTATTATTATTTTCCCCCCGCTGCTAAATGCCATCTTATGTGCTCACTGCCTCTCCTACTCTATTGATATTCATTTTGCGTGGTGGCTCGTCTGTGCAAAACCATAGAGACAGAAATACCAGGAAACTATACTCTGTTATAACCTGCTTTCACCTGTTCATCTAATGAAAAAACAAAAAGTATGCATTTGAATTAACTGTTATTGGCAAAGTGTGAGAATGCGGCTCAGCAATTTTCTTCAGGGTTTTACAC
The DNA here is from genome assembly GCF_001660625.3 of Ictalurus punctatus. NCBI lineage: Eukaryota > Metazoa > Chordata > Actinopteri > Siluriformes > Ictaluridae > Ictalurus > Ictalurus punctatus. Next base: position 7,606,877 of record NC_030439.2, on the reverse strand, counting down.
CCTGATTTGATTGGTAGGAAATGAAGCGTATCCTTTAGCTTCTCAGTTTTAAGTAGAAAAAAACATGTATCAAAACAGCTATGTGCTTTTCCTTTTGGCTATGGATCCAAAAGATGCTCAAGCTCAGGTGCGTCTCACTGCGCTCTCGTGTTGGCATTCAGACAGTGGCTTCTGGCCAAACAGTGCTTCACACCTTAAAAGGAGAGACGGGTTGGTTTGTAAATCTCACAGCATTTCTTCGGTGCTTGTGCATTTTCGTGTCCTCGTCTTTTCTCTTTCCATCTCTAATAGTGATTATGCAGGTTGAAGATTGACTAAGCTAGTTTGAATGCACTCTGCCTGAGCCAGGCTCTTTGTTGCGGGGAGAACGAGAGAGCGTTCCAGCCTCGCAAGATGGGTGAGACGACATGAGAGCAGTGCGACACTTGCATTAACATAACCCCCCCCCCCCAAAAAAAACAAAAAACAAAAAACAAAACAACCTTGTCAGTCACAGTAGCACATAATGTGTAGTAAATAAATAAATAACTGTACAATCGGTGGCTAATTTTTGGTGTGCTGTTTTCCAGCGTGTGACTCCCACCGAAAAGTTTACAAAGCAAGTGCAGTGGGGGAAACAATCATAACAATCATATATACACGAACCAACAAATTTACAGTGAAAGTGAAAGATTGTATCCATAGTCCAGTCTATAGACTCATAAACCAAAAAAAGCTATATGTCATTAAATTAAGATTCCACTAATTTAATATTCATTACATTTGATCATTATTATTCAATCTTAAAATCTGTATTTAAAGTAAAAGTGAAATTTGTCACTATTTCTTATGGCAGCATACATTTCAAACTTTATATTCTTAGATAGGTTCATATTCCTTTTACCTCTTAATTCATGCACAATGACAATTATTGCCCCTTTATTATATAAACCCCCTTAATAGCTCTTTTAATACTAATAGTTTCACACGTAGCCCACTGAGTAGCTCTCTAATAAGTGTGATGGCTACTTTGCTACCACAGTTATACTTAGAAGTAATACTTGATTAGCAGGATTTATGACTTATGTACAATTATTTAACATTTTAAAACGTTTTTTTATTTTTTATTTAATGAATACAATTTTTGAGCATCTGGGGGACGTATGCAATATTTTAAATGTTTAATAAACGTTAGAAATTAGTGTGCAGTTGTCCGTGGTTTACCTTTATAGGTTGATAACCAAGATGAGATGAGAGATACAGATTTCAGATTGTGTCAGACAGCTGATGAATTTTTTTAGCCAACGTAAAAGAAATTTCTTGATCATTTAAACAAATTGAACAGATTTATAAATGTGTATTTTCATAGATGAGCATAAACTGGTTAAGTTGCAACTTAACCTTTTACTGCAGACATTCATCTTCAGTAAGAGCTTTATTCTGGTGAGGGAATCGGTGGAGCTGAAATCAAACCCGGTAACACTGGGCACAAAGCGGGTGAATTCACCCCAGATGAAACACAGATACACGCATTCACACACTCAGAAACAATTTAGTGCAACCAGTCCACCGCCTATATCTATGATTTTGGACAGGGGGAGACAGGAAAACATGGTGGAAACCTACAGTAACATGGGGAGAACATGGGAAACTCAGCATGGAGCGTAACTCAAGTTCAGGATCAAACGCAGGACCCTGGAGCAGAGATGCAGCAATACACATACACAAAATGTTTATTTATTCATTTTTGTTTCAAATTTTATTGGGTATTTTGGAGCACATTTCCACACGGCAACACCATATCACATTGGAAAAAGGCACTTGAACATTAATTGTTTTTTTTTTGCCACTGCTGAAGCAGAGGTACACATTACATTTACAATGTTTAACTCCTTACAGCAACAGGTTTTGTACTTTTATTTTGTTAAGTTGAATTGTCTACTTACAACCTGGTCTGATTTTTTTTTTAAATTAGGGGTACAATGATATACTTCATCTAAGTACACATTTGGTGCAACTAAAATCCACCTACTATGAAAATCAGAATAGGTTTTTTTTTTCTCAAAAGAAAAAAAAAACTCCCAGATAATGGCACGTTGCCATTTGGCCACATTGTGCAGTAGAGGGTTAATGTGGACTTCTATCACAGAGCCTAACTAATTAGCACTAACGTTTTCATTTAAACAAGATTTTCTCTTTCACTCCAGATGGATATCTGTGCTTCATCATGATCTTTGCATCACACATCTCTAATATGAGCAGCTTTGAAGTTTCATTTGTAGTTCTTTTCAGACCGTAAGTGCTTTCTGTGTCTCCAGATCCATACTCATCACTTACAGCACCTGCTTATGTACTGTACCACTTATAGCAAGAAATGGTCCTACACCACACAGTAAAAACACTGTATTGTCTGAAAATACAGTGAATATCTGTTCCCTGAACTTAATGACAAAATTAGCACATTTTGGTCAAGAGCCAAACAAATTCTCTTTTAAGTACCAGAACAACTGATCTAGTCTGAAAATTTTGGGTTGTGAATTTTTGGGTTTCAATTCAATTTTTAATATCAGAAACACTAGGCTGGCCAGAACAATAATAAAAGGATTTCAGAGGCACAGTATGTAGTCTATAATTTGCTTACACAAAGTGTTAATGAACAGTACATGCACATTTTGCTTAGTGCACGACAGTTAATAAAAATTTGTGTCATTTAATTACATTTGAAAATTCTGGAATACATTGGGTTACATTTCAATTTGTGTTTCCTGAAACCTAATTTCAGTGTATTGACTATAAGGGGACCCAAAACATCATAAAATATTCTTATATCTTTCTCATTTTTATTCATAATCAAGTCGTACTTTCAGACGTCTAACCAGTCATACTAATGAAAAAGAAGAAGTGATTTTGGAGTAAGTTAATGGGATGAGATGCATCAGCAAATAGCTGGCAAAAACTGACTAAGCCTGGATAGAAAGTGTCAGTATTCAGTGACATTTACATGTCTGTTTATTTGTAAATGTATTAACCATTTACAGAAGCTTTTATCCAAAGTGACTTAATGTAGCAGAATAGAGCCCAAGTACAGAGCAATTAAAGAAGCTGACAGCATAGTGCAAGTGCCACAAGACACAGTTTGCATCAATTGACATTTGGTGGTTCAGTAGATAATTAACCTTGGTGGACATTTTATCCAAGCTTTTACTAAAGAGGCCAAACAGAACACAAAGATTGTGACTATTAACATATTTTAAAATTCTCTTGGCTTTTCTCATTGACCCTACATACTCTGATAGTAGTTCTATAATATATTTCTACATAAAGAAAGCAAACTGAAAATGCATTTTATTGCTTTAGAATCTGAAATTTCCATGTATGAGCTTAATTTATACTAAAGGTGCTTGTCATGTAGTAGGTCTATTTATTTATCGGTTTTGTTAATAATTGAATCTCTTTTTGTATTAGTTAAACAATTATATTGTATTTGGTGGCATATACCTGTGCACATTAATCAGTCAGCAACTATGGGTCTGCTTTCAAATGCATGTCTAAAGTGTTTCAGTTTCGATGGTCAGCAACAGATTTAAACGTAATATTAAACAGTATGCAAAATGAGAGACGAATGAAGACATGGCATATTGAATTATATGGTAGACAGAATTAAGAAAGGGGTTTGTCTATAGCGCTGAAAAGCCTTCAAGCAGCTGTTAAAGTGGCATGCAGGATTTAATTTCCTTTGGCTCCTTAGAAAGCATGCTATTTTGATACACATTTCTTATACACACTATTACACGCTGCTTATTGGTTAGAATTATAAAAAAAAAATAACCATGCCAAAACACTGACCTGAATTGTGTTGTTGGCTACTGAAACATGTTGCCTTAATCACAGCATCACCATGTTGGTTCTATATACGTATCAAATTAAAACAGCTCAAAAGCCTCTGAAAACAGATTCCCAAGACCGGCCTTTGATGCTTCCAGAGTACAGTACTGTTCAGGAGAAATGCCTGTCCTGAAAATATACGCCTACCTCCAGAGATGGAGGGCACAATCATTATTCATCCTACAGTGAGTGCCGAGCCTCAGGACAGCTTGCAAATGGGTAGATGTGCCATTGACAGTCGCAGAAAGCACTTGGAGAGAAAGAATAAAATAAGGCTGTCGTGCTTTCAGAGAGCCATCGTTCTGCATTTAGAAATGCACTAGCACTTTTAGATAATGTGGAAATTATAAAGCCTTTACCACTGAGTGATATTTTATTTCAATTTAGCAAAGCAAAGACTGCATAAATTCTGAGATGTTATCTCTTCACAAGCATGCCAGTGGCATTAGAAAGGTTGAATAAACTGCTCAGGTTAGTGATTTAAGTGTGTGGCTTGAGATTAGTGAGCTGCTGCCTACTCTGACCTGGCAAGTGGCGCAGCAGTGTTTACTTTGGAGATTTCATCACCAAACCACTGATGAGTGTCAGTGAAGGTTGAGGTGGATTTCAAGCAGCCATCCAAGCCTTTCATTCAAAGGTCACCTCAGTTCATTCATTCATTCCTCTTAGATAAATGCTTTATCCTGGTCAATGTCATGGTGGATCCTAAGCCTGTCCCTGGAACACTGGGCAGGAGGGTGGAACACAACCTGAAAGGGACGCAGGTCATCACGCAGATTAATATGTTTAAAATGGCATAGACTAGGAGTTGAAACAATGACAGTGTATTATATGTCTCTGAAATACTTTAATAGATTCATTCTGTCCTTTCCAAGAACGAACATTTTAATCAGCTTCCAGTTCATTGTTATTGTTCTGCCATTCAACAAGCCATGTAGGCCATTCAGCTGCTGGCTGTTCTACAATGGACAAAGACCTTCCATAAATAAACGACATACTGATGACGTTGTGTATGTGAAACTCCTGCTATCTTTCGCATAAATTAATTAGAGGTTCCAGCTATCGGGTGTCATGGTTTTGTACCGGCAGGCCTCAGGTCTGGTTTGATGAATACACTGTATTCATATGAAACCTTATTTAAGCTGATGACACATAATAGGTCCATCATAGCTAAATTAAGAGCCTCTTTAATTGATTGGGTTTTTGTGCGAGCACATGGAACATGCACATTCAATCCCTAAATATGTAACCAAAGAGTCCAGTACTTTAAGCATTAGCATATCTACACCCTGTGTAGTTAACTAAATTACTGTATACATCTTCCAGGAATGGATGCAAATCACATAAAACTACAAAATATCACAGGTTAGAATTTAAACATAACACTTATTGTACTGTATAATGTATTGAAACTCAAAATGGTATGCATTGGTAGTGTCTTACTGTACTGTAACTATACCCATTTTTTTTTAAAAACAGTATTCATATTGGGACATATAATAGATACGGTCAGAAAACATCACAGGTATTTTTAGATACTACATCCATCCATTTTCTGTATCGCTTATCCTACATAGAGTCAAGGGGAGCCTAAAGCCTATCCCGGGGACTCTGGGCACAAGGCAGGGAACACCCTGGACAGGGGTGTCTGGAGTGGGTATCATTGTAGACAGCCCTTTGTACTGTCAATGACAATGCATGCTCTGATGACCGAATGCTTCTATCACATTGGCCCTGAGACGGAATGAACTCATCACAGGGCACAATCGCACACACACTCACACACCCATTCACACACTAAGGACAATTTAGAGATAGCATCAGCCTACAACGAAATGTCTTTGGACCTGGGGAGGAAACCAGATTACCCTAAGGAAACCCTTGAAGCATGGAGAGAATATGCAAACTCTGGGCACACAGGGCAGAGCAGAAATCGACCCCCCAACCCTAGAGGTGTGAGGCAAAACACTAAACACTAAGCCATCATTCCCCCCATTTATGTACTACAACAATTATTAAATTAAATAAAGCAGATACTAGTCATTGATCTAATTTGCATTCAATTTAATACGTAATAAGTAAGGTATAAAACATAACAGGGTATGCGGCTATGGGAAAATAATCAGTGGCGGGGTTGCCACCCCAAAGTTGAGTAGTTTCCTATAACAGCACACCCTGAAGTATTTATTCCATTTATAAATGTTTCTCAATGATTACATTAAAAAAATTTTTTTTTACATTTATTAATGATTGATATGTCATACTTTTTAGTTGTTTATAGTTACATTCATATATTTTGGTCTTTGTAAAAATGCAGAGGTACATGGTGATAGCTGCTGTGCAGATCTACTGGAGTGACACACCTCTGAGTACTGCCCATGAGGAGGAAACACTCCTTGTTGAATGTCCATCATGGTAGGACACGGCTGCTAGCTCAACTGTAGGCTTTGATGATGAGCCATCACCCAGTGAGCCAAGGGGAGCGCCTCATGTCTTGACAGATGAATAACGGTTGACCAAATAGCCATTGTGAGTCTAAAATAGTACAATAAGACTTGCACTGGACCTGGAAGGAAATGTTCTACTGATTGACGTTTGTTGAACACTGCCTGTTAATTACCTGCTTCAAAAAAATGCATAACCTTATATAATACATACATACATACATACATAACCTTAGGCAGGAACCCTGGGCTTGGCCACAATATCAACCTGGAAGCATTCGGTCATCAGCGCTTGCATTGTGATTGACAGTACAAAGGGCTGTCTACAATGATACCCATTCCAGATAAGCATGATGAGCCTGTGCCCTCTCACTGAAACAAGGATACCTACCTATGGTAATTGGGGTTTAGTTGCAGATTATAATTCACTCGCTTAATTCCAACAGCCTGTATGGACAGCAGTTGTTGCAGCTGTGGTTAACAGTCTAAGCATGTTATCATAAGCTACTGTAGAACTGCCCATAGAGGCCTACCTAAACAGGTAAGTGTGATAATGTCTGCTTTGGTACAACAGAGTGGCTAGTATTCCCACTGAATCTAGTTTCACAGTGTTGAATCATATGGTCTTCTTCAACACTAGGGATCTTCCCCAGTTCATTGTGAGTCAGAGCACTGTAATGTGCATAAAGAGGGTGGATGTGTATTAAATGGCTTGCTCCCTGGTGGAGGCCTGTCAGAAGCCATTGTCCAAGTATGGTAGTACCCTTATGTCTCTGGTCATCACAGTTGACAGGAATATTCTCATTCACTCCCTGAACACCCTCAATTCTCGAGAGAGACTGGAGAATAAGCCAAAGAATGTGCATTGCACAAGTAAAGGTGCATCACACAGGCTCACTGATGTGACCCAGTCTGTGGCTACACAACATACTTTAGCTAACATTTGGCAGCCTTACATGTGGACTAGACTCTTTGTTCTGACCATGGGATCTTGGAACAGTTTTTGGAACCGAATGGCCACTCACAGGTAGGTCAAGGGCAATCAGATGTCTGAGAGCATGACATTTGTCCATTTAGGACTCATACTAGGCCAATAGAGCTGATTCTGAAATCTGTGCTCTTCTTTCCAGGGAATCTTTGGCTGCAAGACTAAAGAGTGGCCCTGTTACATGCAGTAGATTTTGCAGAGTTGATTACATGTCTCCAGCAGCACAGACTGTGTCAACCAAGCCTGGTGTCATCCATAAACCAAATTGGTGGATATCCATCCTGCATCCTGTTCTATGTGTCTCTCACTGCCAGGAGTTTCCAATAGCTGCAGATTCAAATGATCATTCCAATGCAAGCAGCAAAATTGTTGTGAATTTGCTTTTATGCCCGATATTTGAGGCAATTTTGTAAGATATCACGAGGAAATCACCAGTGGATCCATATGCGTGTTTGAGCATCAGATGCCAGAACCTACACTAATTTTTTTTCCAGTAAAGGCACCAGTGATGCAATGCAAGTGGCAATTGGAGTCTGCAGGATTTGGAATGGCCCAGTAGAGAGTTTCAAAAAACTCCTTCTAATGCTCTCCATATATTTCTCATATTGAGGCACAGTGAAAGTCCCTGTGGCCATGCCTGTGCAGAACAGCACACTTCGTGCTATGAGTTGCTTCTCAGCCTCTGGTCAAATCCAGGCTGTCCCCTACTCGAGGATGGCTGTCCCAGACTGTTTGGAGTTACCTTCAGGCTGATAATGGCTAAATCAGATTTACTTCCAGAAACAGCAATTCTAGATCATGTCTTTAAAATGGGCAACGCTGAGTCAGTGGACACATTGCTGGTGTTCATCCCCAGCTTCCATATGGCTTAGACATTGGCTGCACAAGTGCGATTCCTTTAGCAATCACTTAGACCCAAAGCTGTGCATACTGTATTGTGGAAACTAGCAAACTCTGTGGTTAACCATGAAGAGTGTGTGTCATGATGGGGAAACTCATCACACTAGTAGAATGGAGTCAAGCTGCTAGTCCTCAGATGCCTGGGGATGTGAAAGCTGAGTAACTCGCCAAGGGAGCAAACATGGCTCAGCAGTGAAAAAAAATGGATGATGAGAGGGAGAGAGAAGCCACTCTTTACTGAACACTCTGCAGACGGGTTCAAGTTCTTGCTGTATGTAGCTTCAACTCTAATATTATTACTTTCAAATGAGCCACTGCTGATGGCAGGACATCCATACACATACGTAGACCATTGCACTTGGGTCAAGTTCGATTCAATATTTGAGTCTAAATCTGCTGAACAAGTGCACTGTGTCAGCATCAGCTTGAAAAAAATGTAAGAAGTTGACAAGCTTCAGCTCTGACCAGAGTCACAACCTCGCAAAAGTCCAGTATGTATGAGGAGAATAGAATAACTGGAAAAATGGCCGTTGGCATTTTATAGCAAATACTACATTATACAATATGAACACCCATTTACTTTGTGGTAAAGGTCTTGAGATGTGCACACGCTTACAAGAAAATAGACAGATATTTATAATACTGCCCCCTGGTGATTAGGAGGGGTAAAATAGAACCAACATGAGAGTGATAAAGAGTGACAAATGAAAGGTTATAAAGTCAACCTTGATAAAATCAACCCAACATGAATTCAGTTAGCATCTTAATAGAATAAAACAGTCCTTATTAGTGAGTGATAACTGTTTTGCTGAAATTGTACTGACCATACTGTATACTGTCATTGTGATATTATATCTAATTTGAGAGATTAGATAGATTACATCATCAAATTTGATCGTATTATATCTGATGCCATTCATGTCATCACATGCACACACACACACACACACACACACACACACACACCAAAAGCATACCGCTCAGCGAAACATGCATGTCGCAGTCACTATAATTAGTCCCAGAGGGACATACAGAACCTTAGGAGCGAGGACCCTAGAGTTACTGCAATCCAAATTAATTTCATGAATTTATTCATATTAATATAGCCAAGACTGAATTCATTTAGAAACTTTATTTAACATATTCACATTTTCTTTTGTTACCAGATTGGCTGTTAACCTGTGCATTTAGATTTTCAAGTGATATTTAACATTGAACTGACTGACGATGCATGAGAATCGTCCTGGAAACCTCTGCTTTAAGATGCGTGCAAGCTGATCCTGTAGTTTATGATGCAGAGCTGTGGTTGAAAAGAAGAGAAAGAATATATTACTAGTGTGCATTTGGGTATGAATAAAAAGCAACACATAACAAAGGGAAACATTTCTCTAATGCATTTTGTGTGCTTTTCCCCCCTCTCATAAATACAGTAACAATATGTTCTTATAATGCAAGCTCTTTACAACTGCGCCTTTGCTAAAACATAATGCTCATGTCCGTCATACCTTCCACCTTTTTCTTGCAATCGCTAGGAGAGTGTGTGTGGTTTTTAAACCAATGAATATTTGTTTGGACTGTGCTAGTCATTGGAGCTGAAGTGCTGAGAGGCTATGTGAGAAGAAACGTGCCGAACTGAAGTGTGAGGACAGGTGCTGCTTGATTGAAGCAGCCAAACAGCCATCTGCTCTAGAATACTTCTAGCCCCTGGAAAGAAGCTGTCTCGTACTTGCAGAACTGATTAATGTCTCTGTCTGTTCACCAAAAGACATATCTGACAGATGCGAGTTACTTAGATTCTCAAAACCTGACACGAATCAGACTGTTTTACTAAATGAAATGGAGTTAGTATTAAAGAAGGAAAAATGTTTGTTGTGTGTTGCGGTGCGCAAAGCAAAACGACATGGGGACTAATGTGTATATTGTTTGTCTTTGTGGCGCATCTGAAGCTTATGCATTAGAAATTTACACACAAAAAAAGACCATGAGTGTAATTCAGTGCCATGATGAATGACAAATCAGTGTGGTCCACCTTTTCAGTTTCCCTCTGTGTCTTCCCAGTGGGTCTGTGGACATCTCTGCCAGGAAATCTTGTGAAACAGTGAAGGAAGCGAATGCTCACTCCTGGATATCTTGACAGATTTATCTTGTTCACAGGTGCAGGTATAAATGTATAATGTGTTTCTCAGACAGGACCACAATGTAAGGATATTGAGGGTTCAGTGGCCCTTTCCTTTAACTACACTGACATGGGTCAAGGATGTCTTCTGAAACAAGGACATTTAATAGTAGATGTCAAATCGTCATGACTCTTAGAGACAGGCAGCACATGCCCAGGACATTCATTTAGTCAAAGCCATCTAGAGCAGAGTAGAAAGTGAAACGGTTATGTTGCAGTCTGTGGGAGGGCTGTGAGTCAAACATTAATGATAGAAAAACACACTGCTTTCATAAAGCAGTGCTGTGCTCTACAGTTGTAAGTACCTGTAAGCACAATATCCTCTGCAATGGAGAACTGCTACTGAACCAGAAAGAGGCTGTTAAAATGGCTGACAACAGTTGTTCCTCATATGTTATATCACTGTTACCTGCTTCATGAGGGTTAACTACACCATCTGCTGAGACAACAGGGGTCCTGCATTGTCAGGTTTTGATTATATACACTTCATCCAGAAGACGGAAATATAGGTAAACCTTCCAGAGATTAATGTGTACACTAAAATGGAAAGTGGTTCATTCATTCAAGCAATGAATTGAAATGTAAAGGTACCAGGCCTTGTATGGGCAATATTGCGTTTTGTTCTGCTCTGCTAATGTGCAGTATTGATCACTGTTTCCAGGGTACCATTAAGAACCCCAAGCATCTCTTAAAGTTCAATGGGTAATTAAGTAAAATGTCTTTTAAATTCTATTGACTGAAGATTGCACCAGCTGCCAAGATAGGTTTAATGCATTTCAAGATTTTAAAGGTCTCTAAGCATTTCTGTTACGATGAGGTGTAAATCTTTCATTGTGGCAGGCAAAGGCATTGCCCTTACGTAAGCAAACACATCAGGCCATAATTAAAGGCTGGGAATTGTTTTAAATAATTCATCCCCTGACTATTTAAGAGTACCTATGATGAAAAAGCATTTCATGTACTGATACTCAGCAGCAGAGTGCAGAGAAAAGCATTGTTACCATAGAAACGGCTTCTAAGCTTGGAGAAAATACAGTATACTAGAAGCTACTTATCGAAAATGTTGCCAATTTTCACATGGTTTCTTGGCCTTGGTGTAGACTAGCAGTGACATTAAGACGCATCTTCATACATTGCAGGATTTTGCAATAATTCAGATATTTTGTGCCCTATATGTTACAGACAGCTTCTTTAAACATTAGACATTACCAGTCTTTAAAGTCATTAAAATCAACAAGTCATTAAATTCATATTACTTTCCCATTTGTAGGAAAGGCAATGAGACTCCATGGCCATTAGCAGTAGCGGTAGCTAGCAGATATAGGCCCTATACATGCATAATGTAGACTGTTAACATAATTCTTAATATAAACAAAGCCCATGCAGGAGTTTTGCAAATATTTTGACGGCAAAAAAAGCAACATTGGAATGATCGAAGAGACTACAGTCACTGGTTCTCATTTACAGTGATTATTTGACTTCTTTTTGACAGTGCTTACATGCTTACTGATTGAGTACTGGTGATTGTATTGAATAGTTATTGATGATAGTCGATGACTGTATGAAAAGGAATGGAGAAATAGTGAAGACTAGGAAATGTATTTTTATTTTGTACCCAAAAGCCATCTGAAGACATGTAGCATTTTATGTTAAAGCATGTTAAATGCACCTTCTGCTATGGTCCCATGTGTACAGTATTGTATCTGTTTGAAAAAAAACAAAAACAAAAAAAAACTGTGTCTGTTGCATTTTAAGAACTGCCAATGTTGGATTATTGGATAAACTCCCTCATCCACTAATCCACTCGTCTGTATCTTCTGCTAGATCGATTCTCGTTTTTTTTTAGACAGGAAAAAACTTAACTTATTTGATTAATTTACTTTCTCTCTCTCCAACTTTATCTAACTGTTTTCCTTTACTATCTTCCTTTCCTATATGCTTCTTTTGTGTCGGGCAAGTTCTACCTTTTCCCATGCATTGTGGTAAAACATGATTTCACTGGTCTAATCTTTCTCCTCATAATCGCTCTACAGCCAATTAATAAATGATTCTGTGATCAGTGGTTCATGAAGTGGCTACCCTGTACCCTGTATCACACCCATATGTGCTTGTTGAACATCCAATTCCAGATTTATTCCCCTTTTACTGCTATAATAAACTTCACTCTTCTGGGAAGGCTTTCTACTAGATTTTGGAATGTGGCTGTGGGGATTTGTGTTCATTCATCTACAAGAGCATTATGAGATCAGACACACAGCTAGCATTCCAAAAAATGATCCGTGAGTTTGAGTTCAGGGCTCTTTGCAGGACACTCGAGTTCTTCCAGGCCAACTTTGGCAGACCGTGTCGTTATGGAGTTCGCTTTGTGCACGGAGGCATCATCATTCCGCAACAGTATAGGATGTGATCAGACTTGCATCAAGAACAGGCCATTCATGACTACATTCATAAGAGTGAGAGAGAAAGATATTAAAGCAGAGTTGCAGCACATAAACTCCCAAGTACAAAGCACATTTGAGAGCTTGATGCAAAACCATATGCGCTCTGTCTATAGAGATGTGATTAAAAAAAAAAAAAAGATATAGGCAGATGAATCGTTCTTCACTATTTTCCCAAAGACGTGCACAAGTGCATGTGTGTTGATACTGGTAGAATGGTACAGGCCTGAATGCTTGACTTCTACAATCTGTCCCATATGGCTCCATACATGGGGGAAATTACCACTTTTTAGCAAAAAATGTCTTCCAAAATTTTTCATACTTAGTCAATATTTTATTTAAACGAACTATTTATAAACAGCCTTTAAGAATGCCTTTGACAAGAAGGACATATTGAAATCGTTCTCATTTTGCGATGGCCTTTAACAGGAAACATGGCGAGCACATCACACACGACACTGCTGCCAAACTTATTAACAAATTCAAAAAGACTGGAAGTCTTGCAGACTGACTGAGAAGAAGTGGACGTCCACGAGCATCCACTGATGAAGGCACAACTGACCTGGTGCTGGCAAACACAGTCCCCAATGTATGGAGACTTTTGGGACATGCTGCACAGCTTCAATGCACCTTGTTGTCTAGAACTATACAGTAGGGGTGGAATGCTATGTATGTATATGTGTGTATATATATATATATATTTATATATATATATATATATATATATATATATATATATATATATATATATTTCTGTATATAGTGATGTAGAAATCTGCTTAGTCTTCCTAGTCATTTCCAGCAAACGGGTCTCTCTGATCATGATCGATTGCAGCGTAATGAAGGCGGACGTGACGTTGGGGCTTGCTGGGCAACAACTTCAGAGAGCAGCGCTGACTGAATTAAATCAATTTACCTCACTATATTTGTGTGCCCTTAGCAATAAAGCTCATCTCACTCAGTCCCCAGCTCTGTGATAGCTTTTCACTGAGTTAGGCATCACAATGCAGACTGCATCCCAGCTTCCCTTCGCCTGCTTTACTTGTTTACTCATATCACTCTCAAAACCAGGTGCCTTGTGGATCTTAATGTGTTACACTTGTGATTGTACCAAAGTTGTTTTTTTTTTAAATAAAAGAATCCTTCCTTTACATAAACTGCCACTGTGGTGAAATGGAGCGCGCAAGTAGTTCTTAGTGAATGCCGTTGGAGGGAAAGTGATATTCAGGGACATTTTCATGAATAGGCAGGGTTGGCAGATGGTGGGAACTGAGGTGCTTCAAAAGCCTCCACCTGTTGTCTCCACGTTCACAGGCCCTTTCCTGCTTGATATCCCAGGCTGGCTTTCAGACCCAATCATAGCAGCCAGCTGATCACCAACTGAAAGATAGAGGCATGAGAAGAAGTGCTAAAGGGGGAGTAGGAGAGAGAAAATTATGAAATTGTGAGCAGTGTAAGTGTTATCCTGCAGACAAATATGGATGTCCTTGTAAATAGTGTGTCAATTATACCAGCTCACTTTAATACTGGATGGCAGACAAATGTTTATTGGAGACTCATGGGTGAATATTTGTGCCTGGCTCCAGTCTCCAGGGAGAAGCGCAGTGTTTGATGAGATTCTTCAAGACTCAGTGGCTTTACTGTACTCAGCTGAGGCCACTGCAGAATTTAACTTGTCATTCGGTGGACTTGAACATGGGGAGGAGAGGGCCACTCTAATGATGTGGGTTTTTATGAGATCTCAGACTGAAGTGAAGCTGACAGTCTGTTCCTTGCTGACTTTCCACCATTAATTTGCTTACAGCTTACCATTTTTTTCAAGAGAAGTGCTTTACATTTAGTCTGCCATTTAAAATAAATCAAAATGCTTCAGCTAGCTGTCACTCTCTCGCTTTCTTCACAGCTGACTTTCCAAATCCTAAGGCTTATTATCCAGTAACTACTTGGACATGATAGAAAATAATTCACCTAATATAATGTTAAACGCGTGACTGGTTCTTAGAAGTAGAATTATGTAAACACTTGGAACCTTATGTAGGCTCAAACCTATGAACAAACCATTTAACTCCTGCCTGATAATTGATACTGACACACTCTATGAGTGCTTCCTGATTTGATTTGATTAACAAAACACAATTTATCATGCACTATATACCATGGCCAAAAGATGGCGAACACGCACCCATGTGCTTGTTGAACATCCCGTTCCAGATGTAGTTCCTCTTTAGTCTTTGCTCCTGGGAAGGCTTTCCACTAGATTTTGGAGCGTTGCTGAGGGGATTTGTGTTCATTCAGCAACAAGAGCATCAGTGAGATCAGGTACTGATGTTGGGTGAGGAGGTCTGGGGTGCAGTCGATGTTCCAGTTCATCCCAAAGGTGTTCAGTGGGGTTGACATCAGGGATCTGTGCAGGACGCCCGAGTTCTTCCACTCCAACCTTCTCAAACCATGTCTTCATGGAGCTCGCTTTGTGCACAGGGGCATCGTCATGCCGGATCAGCTTTGGGCCTCTTAGTTCCAGTAAGGAAAATTGTAATGCTACAGCATACAAAGACATTCTACACAACTCTGCGCTTCCGACAGTTTAGGAAAGAGCAACATATGGGTGTGATGGTCAGGTGTCCACATACTTTTGGGCATATAGTGTATATAAAGGGCCAGGGTTGAGAGTATGCACACAATACTGGCATGGTCCATTTCATCACAGAGTACTCTCATGGTTAAATATGTAGGAGAATCTGCTCTAAGACAATCCCCAGAGAACCAGACCTCTAATTCATCATTGAGGCCCCTCCTCTTTCATTCTCTCCATCCTTCTCTGTCTCGCCATCATTTGTGAGATTCACTAAGCTCACTTTAGAACACACCCAGCGGTCTGCCCATCTCTCATCATGGGTCATGCCACCTGTGTTTACAGGAAACCGACGGACACAAATTAGAAGCCATATAATGTGGCACATGAAAATTTTATGACACCTCTTGCTGTGTGACGCTCTCAAGTGCTCTCTTTCTCCCTCCCATCAGACTGTCATAATTTCAGCGGGTAATCATAAATTCATCTGAAGGAGATATTCTTTTTCTTTCTATCATTATTCGGATGCCTGCTCTTTTTTAAACTGTAATATTCTTACAGAAAATTACAAAGTAAATTTATTCCTCTTGGCTTGGATGGAAATTCAATCATTTAGATGGAAAGGCCCATAAAACTGTGACCTATCAATCACTGCCCATTATCATTTTTTTTACAAAGCAGATCAAAATTGTAGTCGCCCAGGTCATTCAGCCAATTGGGAAATGACACTCAGTGACTGTAATTTAAGGTCTATATACACTAGGACATTTTTACCTGACACAAGCTCTAGTTTTGAATGAAACTGACAGCTAGTGCATTATAAGGAACATATAAATAAATGATGCAGTGGTCCATACACAGTTCCTTATTTTTACGATCATAATGTAGGCACACAAATGCTTTAAAATCACAACATATGAGTGTTCCAGAAATGCATTTTAGTGACAGGTCACCTAGTAGATGGCTGTGGCATTCATCAACGGGCGTTGTTAAGTTATTATCCGATCAAATCAGTTTTCATACTTTCACTTATATACTTATAGATGGCTGACAACAACAAACAAATGAACACTTTAAGATAGTGTTTACAATGCTTGTGTCTATCATCATAATAAATGAGCAAATCTGGTATTTTATCAGTTTTATTAGACATTTTAGTGATTCTTTTAATTATATACATCAACAGTTTGATTCCCATGTAACCCAGGTAAACTAAGTCCGACTCCATAAGTTACAAATGGGATTGGATTTTTATTTTTATTATTATTACTTTTTGTGCTCTGTGATACCGTAATTGCCTCTACAATAACCCAGCGTCTTGATAGGCGGTCAAAAGAGTATTTTAAGACCAAAATACCAGTGTGTTGGTGGATTTTGAATGTCACACTCCTTGTTGTGTCAGTCCACCCACATCAGTACAGGCACTTTCATTTCTGGCTACAAAAATAGCAAGCGGCGAAAAGGGGTGGGGGGGTGGGGGGGTTGGGGGGGTTGGGATGTGCCTAAATGATAGAAATTAAATTTTGTGCATGCATGAGAGTAGAGGCCAGTCAGTTGTGGCCACTGTTTGCTTTTTTCATGTCCTGTCATCACCATACACTGCAGATGTTTCATGTTTTAATACATAATATCTGGTTAGGTAAATTTCAAACTACTACCACAGTGAAAAGCAAATGGATTAGATGGATTGGATCCCACACTGCAATGCAGTAAATAAATAAATACATAAATAAAAATATTAGCAAGTGAAAATATCAAATATATGTTCATTTATCTAGTATTTCCTATTGCAAGATGACACTAAACCAAATATGATGACTAAACTTATTTCTAGACATTTTTTTTTTACTCTTTCCAAGCTTTAATATTTCTTATTTTATTGTCAGATCATTTTGATTCTTAATAATAAATGCTTGAATCATCAAAAAAAAAAATCATCTGGCAATAGAATAAGTAATTAGTCTATTTCTAATTTAAAACAAGACCATTTAAATCTTGAGATTAGGGGGAAAAGGTCTAGAAATATGTTTAATATATTCAGTTTAGTGTAATCTTATAATAGGGAATACTAGGGAATATGACAAATTAAATACATGTCTTCACCGATGATCTACTATGCAATTTCCTCAGAATATACAGGTAAACAGTGTATATACTGTAGGTGTTGCCTTATTTACTTTACTTCAAGTGTTACGGTCATGGCATTGACTTGGCAGTAAATTTTGTCTTGATTTTATACAAAAACAACAGGTTTAGTGTGTTGATGCCAGGTAGTGCCAGAATCATCACTCCGTTACTGTGCTGTTTGTTGTTGAAGGTGTTGTTGTGGTGCTATGTGTGTGTATTTGTGCGTGTGTGTGTGTGTGTAGAGAACATGTCTGCAGCATGTCTGGCTTTGGTGAGGAGTTCTGCCTGTCCTCCCTCAAGCTGAAGCACTCTTGAATTAACTGGGATGAATCTGCCTCTGAGTTCATTTTCTGCTGTTCCCTGCTGCCTCTGAGCACTGCTTTCTCTCTCGATTTGATTGATTATAGGTAATGCTAACCTCAGCCCACTGTGTTGAAAGCGTACGTGCTTTGCTATGTATCTAGACAAGTTCCTTTTATTTAGCTCATGTGGGCTAGAGAACCATCCGTGCATTTCTGTTTGGATACGGGCCTTTCACGGAACTGAGATATAAGAGAAATAGAAATTTTCTGAGGAAATAGGAATACATAAAAAAATAATTGACCTTTCAGTGGAAGACAAATTCTGGTCAACGGTGTTGTACGATTCCTGCAGGCTGTCTCTAAAAGCCTTAAATCATACTGTATACTGAGCTTAGGAACAATCACGATTCATGGGGTAGCTTACCGAAACATTTTGAAAGCTTTACTTATCTGTTCTGACAGATTTAAACTTAACAGAGCTGCATTATTATTATTTTTAACTTTATGTTTGGCAAGACATAGATATGGGAAAAACGGAAGATGACGCGTTTACTGCAACACGTCCACCATGTTGGAAAGAAGCAGATTTAATTCCCTTGAAATATTATAACATTAGTTAAAGCTAACGTGAGTTAATGTGACTAACACAGCTTTAATTTAACCTTAGGTATTGTAAGTTACATTGCGATAAACACATTTGTTTATCACTGTCTATATAGCGGCCTTAACTAATACTTTAACTCCTGAACAAGGAATCTCATAAAATAGAGAGGGGGGAAAAAATCATTGTGTGAATAGTGATTCTTTATTCCCTTATTTGAGGTTATAAAATCAATTTGTTGGCAGTTCTGAAGAAAATCTCAGTTCTGAATTTAAATTTAATGACCATAACCTGGAAAGCCTGTCCACTCTTGGAGAAGTCATGTTGTTGTCTCAGAGTGCTGCTTGCAGTGCCGTAACTTGTACTGTGGAGCATCCAAACTTGTCTCTGTTTTCATTCGACTGAGGAAGCCCAGGGTTTGTGGTCTACAAGACTTTATTTTTTTTATCAGTGATGTTCTGCTTTGTGTATCACGCCAAGTGACCAAGACAGTCAGGGCGACAGTAGAATTATATAAGACAGTGTCTCAGCGGAGGCTGAAAACAAGCCAGCAGCAGACGGATGGGCGTCTCAAGTATTTCCTGGAATGCTACATGCTGTGATCTACCACCCGCTTTCCCACTACTGATGGGCCTTCTTGTACTAGTAAATTAATATGTCTTATCTAATAAAGTCATAGGCTCCTGGTAGTTGCTACCCAGAGCCAAAATCATTTGTTTTAGGGCAGGAAGTAATGATTGTGTAAAAGTCTCATTATTCTCATTGGGTAATCAAATACTTCTTCCTGAAATGATGAGGTTATGTATTGGGCGTTGCCAAGGATTTTTTTTTTCTTCCACTGCCTGTGTGGATTTATTTGAGAGTAAATAAGAGGTATTTAAATGCAGTCCTGCTCATCACTTCGTATTATTAGTAATCTCAGCATTGGCTCTTATGGGTCATTATCTGTTACATAATACCTGTTGTTATTGCCTGCTCTGAGTGCCTTTGATTAAATTGCTGCAGGAGTAGTTGAATGGAATGTGTGTGTGTGTGTGTGTGTGTGTGTGTGTGTGTGTGTGTGTGTGTGTGTACGTGCTGGTTGCTCATGCTGGAGCTCTGGGCTGTAGGTGGTAAGCTCTCCTCTGCTCTGCTCTTCTCTGAATTACCTGTCCACACTGATTAGTAGAAATCAATGTGGATAGGATCTTACATTTTCCTGCCTTTATAATTAAGATAAGCTCCCATCAGGCTGTGTGCTCTGCCCCCTCTTCACCCTCGCTGTGTATCTGTGACGGGAGAGGAAGAAGCTCGCTAACTACCGCCAACCTCTGCATTCCTGCATACTTCAACTACATCAAACCCAGTAGACTGTTCTCCCCACTTAGCCAACCTTCTCCTTACCCTTTGCCCTCTCCTGCCCTGCTACCAGCTGTGTTCTGAACTGCTTCATAATTGACTGAGGAAAATTGTCTGGGGGGGGTCAGATGGAATTGAAAATGGTCAATTAGCATTTAAGTGTAATAATTGAATTTGCCACTAAGCCAAAAAACATAATCCAGTTTTACAGTCCCTAGGCCATAGAAAAAGAGCATATTTAAATGCATACTTAATGTGTGCCGACATATTCCAGTCCCATTATACAGGTTTTCCATACAGTAGCTTCCTTATAATTGGGGTAATCCCTATTCACTAGCCACTAGCTGAGTGTCACATTTGCATTGTGAGACGAAGTAGAAAGCATCAGATTAAACCAGATTCATCTGACTCCTGTCTGACCTGCATTTAAAGCTTGTTCAGTGCAGGTTCCAGGAAACACCGGGCCATTTTTTAATTCGCAGGCGAGTAGAAGACGAACAGACAGAAGGGCTACTGTCCTTCACCTCCCTTGCTACCTAATCAGTAGTGGCCACTCGCGCCTGTCAGCAGTGACTCGTTCCCAGAGGCTCGATCAGCCATCATTTATTGGACCACCTTCAAGCGTGTGGCATAGTAAACCTCTATCGCAGGTGATTTTTTTTTTTTACCTTTCTTAATCCTCAAGTAATCCTGCTGTCTGCACCTTGCCTCAGACAGACGAACAGCGCTGAGCCTTGCTCTGTTCCCCACTCCCCATTCCAATGCCCCAAGATGCACTTTTCTGCTCTGTTAGTTCTGGGAGGGCCAGTCAACAAATCTTAGTACTTTCATTGTGGATGACAAACCAAACCAAGGGAATACGTGAGGTCAGAGAAACAACAGGGCAACTAATTGGATTCATTTGGAGACAATCATTGTCTTTATTACTGCCATTCATGCAGCATAATTTAGAATAATGCAAATGTTCTATATTTACATTCTGCAAATGTACAGTGATCTTTTGGGAATGCAGACACAAGTGATGTGTGCCTGGATTTCAAAAGACATTTGACGCATGCATGAATATGGCCATTATTCTCACACACAAACACACACACACACAAACACACACACACACACAAACACACACACACACACACACACACAATCTAGGGATGTATCGTTGTATCTGCTTCACATATTTATAACTCTATCTGTATTTGGATTTAAATCAGAAGTTAAACAGGATTTTTTTTTACCACCCACTATGCCCTGGCACGTTGGTTTAGTGGTTAGAACGTTTGCCTCACATCTCCGGGTGTGAGACAAACCTCCTTTCATGTGCTCCCTGTGCTTCAGGGGTTTCCTCCGGGTACTCCGGTTTCCTCCGCCAGTCCAAAGACATATGTTGTAGGCTGATTGGCATTTCCAAATTGTCTGTAGTGTGTGAGATTATGCCCTGTGATGGGTTGTCACCCAATCCAGGGTGTCCCCTGCCTCGTGCCCCGAGTTCTCTGGGATAGGCTCCAGGCTCCCTTGCTACCCTATGTAGGATAAGTTGTATGGAAAATGGATGGATGGATGGACTACCATGCCTTCAGACACCAAGAAAAATGCTTGCTTGCTCAATTATTATTTTAGTTTCTATCTACCTGCGATATTTTCTAACAAATGTAGAGGGTTGTATTTCTCAACCAGGTAATTAGCGATTAATAATTACTGTTATGTTAATGAATGTGCTCTTTCTTCATCCCACAAGCTTCATATCAAAACTGCTTACTTGTACCCCAAAAATAGTTCACCTATTTGTATCTCTATTTTGTATCTGTTTAGAACTTGTTATTCATTCACAGTAATACATTCTTATTTGGTCAAACCCCTAATACACACAAACAAACTCTTTAAATCTCCTTGCACTTCACATGCATCATACATCTAGCTCAAGGAAACATATCTTTCCATGTTTACCTGCCTCTAATCCCTGTAATCTTTTTTTTTTTTTTTTGATAGAGTGCAATGAAAGTATTTGAGGTTTAGAAAGGAAAAGAGGATCAGGTATAGACCGAAAACAGGACTACAGAGCTCTGCAGATGTCATTACTAGATCGTAGAAGTTGAGATAATTGGCCTGGGGCTACTATTGATTTGCCAGGTTGTCTATGCTTGACATTTGTTCAGCCAGACCTGACGGTTGGTCAGATAAAGCTGATGTCCATGTCAGGTCTTGATTTGTATGATATTATGAGGTGTAAAGGCACATTACGCAGTTCTAACGATAAATGTCACTGCTAGGACAGCTTTTCTGGAGGGGAAACAGACTGCAACGCATTTTAATAGTAAACAGAACTGAACGGCCAGTAAATTAGTCGAGCTCCTGCATTAGTCCTTTTAAATTAGATATTGATTAGGGCATTTAAAATACATCAATGGAAGGGTTTTCTTATATGCGCCAAATGATTACCTTAGGGTATGTCCTGGTGATATGTGAGGTTGGGATAACTTTACAAGTGAATGCAAGATACCAAGTACATGGCTCAAACAGTGTCTCCTGTCTACCCAACACAGCAACATGAAGAGGTTGATCTGAAAATGTGAGGTTCAGTTAACAATGGGAGTTTCAGCTCATGCTGCAGGTTCGAGAAATATTGAACCAACTTCACAAATAAGTCCATACCTCAGATTCTTGTATGTTTCCTTTTCAGGCGCAAGAACTTCGACTCCCATCTCAGAAACCAACACAGGATTCCTGTCGCAAGCTAAACACCTGTCAATCATAATTTGGTTTACGCGTCTTCTCCGGCTGCTTTATTTTAATCCTTTTCTTTGAGCACTACGGGAATGTGTGTCTGTAATGCCGATTGGCGCTGTGACATATGAGGCTAATTTGCAGTCTTGAATCTCAGCTGCTTAATGGATTTACGAGGGAAGAAGACCTCACAGATTGTTCCTCGAGCCTCCTGCAGAATGTCTATCAAATGTAAGGACTATTCCGGCATAAACGTGTCATTTCTCACTTTTTTCAGGATGGAGTATTCTGTAGAACACTATTGGAGTTGTCAACCTCAGCATTTTGGCACAATTCATCATTTTTCACGTTGTACTCTTTACATACACCAATGTCCAGTCAAGGCATTATTTTGCTTACTTTGCCCAGACATGTCATATAATCATATACGTTAATGAATTAATACAGCCTGCAAGTGAAAAAACAAAAGTCTGCCCTCTCATATCCATCTGCAAATTGGTACTGATCAACATAAATCATTAGAAAGACGCTTTCCCAAACTAGAAATCTGGCAAGTCTTCCTTTTTCATACCAATGCATCACCTCTGTATGTGAGTAGGAGTGTTTACCACAGATGTATCAATGGTTCAAATTTTGATTTTTGCCAGAAGGTCTCTTCAAGCTTCTCTGAAGCCCAAAATGAACGGCGTCCCATCATCCTGAGACATTTCAAATATGCTAGTGACAATGTGCCTTTTTGCTTGTGGTGGTTGTAGGATGATAGAAAGAAAAAGCAATCAGTTACAATCACTTTTGGTAGCAGCTGTCCAACATCTGTCTTAACAGATGTTGCTGTAGTTTGTGACTGAAGGTCTTTGTGCACAGGCGGTATAATTTGTGGATGAAAAAAATTCATAGCATGAAAATTCTAACAGGCATTCGCCTGTGACAGCTTACACAGGTCTAGTAAATATGGTTCTGCAATGAATTTTTTTATTATTTTTTTTTTTAATTATTTCTGTATCTTTTCAGTTGCTTCAAAAAAAACAAACACATAGTTAATATATATTAATCTATAAACATCCTGAGTGTTTTTAGAATGGTCCCTGTATAAACAGCTGTGTTGCAAATCAAAAACCATTCAATTCGACTAAACGGACGCTGACTTACTACATAGATGGAACTAGCAAAACGTGAGACAAACACCGGAGAATATTTAAAAAAAAAAGTTTCATTTGTTACACTAAAAGAAACACCACTGGTAAAGCTGTACCACATCTGTTGATGTGAGTAAGAAACAGAAAATGCATTCTGTCAGACTGCTTTGTTTAGCCTATTTGGTGGAAAGTTAGCTTTTATTGTAACATTAAGATCTACTTGCTAGCTAGCTTATTATGAATGTTAAGATTGACACTTGGAGCTTTGTGCTATAGTGGTTTGAGATATATATATATATATATATATATATATATATATATATATATATATATATATATATATATATATATATATGCATATATACATACAGTCAGGTCCATAAGTATTTTGACAGTGACACATTTTTGTAATTTTGCCTCTGAACACCACCACAACGGATTTGAAATTAAGCAATCAATTAGTGATTGAAGTGTAGACTTTCAGCTTTAATTAAAGGGGTTAAACAAAAATATAGCATTAACCATCTAAGAATTACAGCCATTTTCCCTCCATTTTCACAAAGTAATTGGACAAAATAAAGTAATGATAATTATAAGGATTATTTTTAATACATGGATGCAAATCCTTTGCAGTCAATGACTGAAGCAACATCCTATCATTCTATACCATTCCTTCTCCATACTCTTCTCTTCCCACCATGCTGGTACTGTACAAGTTACTCATGATTTCATCTGTCCAAAGAATCTTGTTCAAGACCTGGTCAGGCTTTTTTTTCCTTTTTTTTTGTTGTTTTCTAGCAAAGTCTAATCTGTCCTTTCTGTTCTTGAGTGTTACCAGTGGTTTGCATCAGGTAAACCCTCTGTATTGACATTCATGGAGGAGTAGCTTGATTGTAGACTTTGACAATGATACGCCTACCTCATCCAGAGTGTTCTTGACTTGGCTAGATGCTGTGAAGGTTTTTTTTATTTTCACCAAGGAAAAAGTCTGCCATCATCCACTTTAGTTATCTTCCGTGGTCTTCCAGGCATTTTGGAGTTGTTGCGCTCACCAGTGCATTCCTTCTTTTTTTAAGAATGTACCAAATTGTTGATTTGGCCACTTTTAAAGTTGCTGCTATCTTTATGATGGGTCTGTTTGGTTTTTCATGCCTAACGATGGCCTCCTTCACTTGCATCAACACCACTTTGGACCACATATTAGTTCCCATGAACGGCTATCAAATGCAAAGTCAACTCATGGAATCATCTCCAGACCTTTGATCTCCTTAATTTAGTCCTGAAATAACGATGAAACAAGGCACAGCTGTCCATGAAACTGCTTAACTGTCAATTGTCCAACTACTTTTGAGCATGTGAAAATGGAGGGACTCCTTATAAAATTTTTGTTAAACCCCTTAAATTAAAGCTGAAAGTCTACACTTCTACACATCTGGATTGCATCATTTCAAATGAATTGTGATGGTGTACAGAGGCAAAATGATGAAAATTGTGTCACTGTCCAAATACTTATGGACCAGACTGTATATACTGTGTGTGTGTATGTGTGTATGTATATATATATATATATATATATATATATATATATATATATATATATATATATATATATACATATATATATATATATATATATATATACATATATATATATAGACTGTGAGTCTGTGTCTGGAAGTGTGACTCTCATCAGCACCTGCCCATACTACCTTGGTGGAAGTATGACGTTAGTGCTGCAGTCTAACAGCTCTGTGAGCAGGGTAAATGTAAAAGCTCAATTCACACACATGTAAATACAATCTCTGCTGTGACTTTCAAAGGTTTTATAAATAATGCAATTGTTGCCAAGGCAAGCATTATGGACTACTGAAGTGCAACGAAAAATACCTTTTAAGTTCCATTTCATATTACTTTGTTCTATTATTCATACTCTGAAGAGACGCTTTCGAGTCTGTTGTGGTAACTGTTAGTCTTTCATGGTTGGCAGGGTTTACATGGAGTACATCTGCCTGCTGGAAAAAGCCCATGTTTTCAAAAGATTTTGAGAAAAAATATAAAAATACAGTACACAGAAGACGAAGTGACAGGTTAACTGAGCATGTGTTCCATAACACTGTGAAGGAACAGCAGCATTTATGTCACATGGCTTGGTGCTACTGTCCTCCATCACACCATAAGAGTGTGAGCTAGAAGGTTCAAAATGAGTCGATTTGTGTATGTATATGAGCGAGTAAGTGTGAAGGAGAGAGTGAGGAAAAAGATGTGTAGAAATTGTGTGAGAAGATGTGTAGAAACACCTCGTCTTGGGTGAGTAATAGCAGAAAGGAGATAAGAATGGTTAATGCGATGTAAATAAAGAAATGTCTTTATGATAAATGGTGGTTTTCAAGGGAGAGTACGCTATAACACATATGTCTTCATATATATATATATATATATATATATATATATATATATATATATATATATATATATATATATCACAAAAAGCTGTCCAGCTTGCTTTGGGGTGGAATACTATCACAGGGAAATGCTCTGATGTTCACAAAACTGTGCATTATGCTCAGGTTATTGGCGCCACTACATTACACGACAAGTGTGCAGATTTACAGAGATATTACATTTTTCATTTCAGATTTCAAGTGCTCTCTGTGGTTCATGACCGTTCATTTGGGCAGGGTCATTCTTGTGCATTAGACAAGTGCAGTGATTCACCAGAATAACACCAGCGAAGAGTGACTAGGCATTACATGAAGCTTATTTAGTGAATAGATCTGGGCTGCATCTTTTCAGGCACATACAGCCGTTTACTCTATAACCACCCCTGGTCTGAAAGATCGCCACTGCATGGGCGACGAGCCCTTCAATCTCTTGTAGGCCATTGATTGACTTTTCATTGGGCTAAGGCAGCGGAGCACTAGTCCTGATTGACACGGTGGGGGACTCTTTCTGGGTGCCGCCTCTACCAACACAGTGGTCGCCTGGCTAATGAGGTGGCCCAGTGCACGAGCACGCAAACAATCGAACGAGAGGAGACAGCCAGGGCCGGGGCCCCAGAGATCTGCACTTGTCAACACCAAAACAAAGAACTGTGCAATTTGTAGGGCGACATGCGATGCTGCTTTCTTGCATCTATGAAACAGGAGTGGTAGATTCTCATCGATGGCTGAAGCTGCAGCTTGTGGTTACACGCCAAACTTTTTGATTTTTTTTTCAAAAAGGTGAGAGAGAGAGAGAGAGAGAGAGAGAGAGAGTGCTCATACTATTCCTGTCATCTAACTGTTTAAATGTGCCTCCACAGGGCTCCAATTTTCCACTTAGGAAAATTGAATTGATTTGTCCTAATGATGTCAGGTTATTAGTGAAATGCATTACCTCAAAAGACATACTTTCATATCATTCCTGCATGGTTTGATATGTATTCAGCAAGGCATAGACGTAATTGACGGCTGCTAATTGCTCATCCTCTATTTGAACAGCTGAAAAATCATATTCATCGTTGTATAATCCATTTCAAGTAATCTGACTGATTTGAAAGAGAGTAACTAACTTAATGGACTGCCCTCTGCAGGCAATTAATGGTTATCAAGGCAATATGCACTGATATGTAGGGCTGTGTCAGGAATAAATAAGGTGTCTGGGAGTGATGATGACCGTTATGTATCACGTGCATAATTACACACTAAGAGCTTGATCGTTGCAATTTCGTAATGCCCAAAACGAATAAATTTGGATTTCCCGTTCTGATTTGAATTGTAGTTGCTGTAAGCACACTCCAATCAATGTCAATCAGTGACTACTCAGGACCTCTAAAGTGGAACGCCAGTATGAATATGAAGCGTTTCTCTTGATAATACAAGAACAAGTCAGCTCTTTATCCATTATGTTCGCAGCTGTGTGTGGCTCTGGTGACCTTTCTAGGCCGGATCTTTGCCCTCATCAGTGCTGAGGCGCTATCTGAGCTTCATATTCCTTACTATTTCCACTGAATTCCCGTAATGAATCATCCGTGGCATGACCCATCAATACAGAGACGTTGACTAATGCGACGAGTGCAAACAAGTGGCCAGGGAATCTTTCCATTATTGAGTGCTCTCCAAGTAAACAAGTGAAACAGACAGCATGCGAGCTACACGCAATCACTCTATTATTGATTCATGAATTTCATCACGCATTTTCAGCTTCTTAACAGGAACACTGTTCAGTTCAGGGCGATACAGTAACTTTACATTATTGCTCATTAGTTCCTGAGACGAACAAAAACAGTCCTTGACTTTGATTTGGGTTAAACATGGCATATAATTGCCATAACTGCCAGTATAAGTTCTAGTCGGATTTAGAGCACTCATCTGCACCTCTACTTATCATACTAATGTTCTGGGCATGTCGGGAATGCTCAACCCGAAAACTGACCATGACACTAAAAGGGTGTAATTATTATATTCTTTCACATGTCGTCTGACTCCTAGGAGTGTGCCTTGTGAATAAAAATAGTTGTGTGAAGCATGTACTGCTGAAAAGCAGGCCCTAGAGGAATGCAAAGATAGATTTGCTAATGGAAGCAGAACTGAATGACTTCTCCTTGCAAGCACAGGTGTGTGGCTGCGTGCGATTACCAGCGCTCCAGTCAGCCATTTAGCTGCCTAGACCTGACGTGCTTTGACTGATGCACACTCGGAGAAGGCTTAATGAGTGCACACTGGATGAGAATCAGCACCGGGAAATTGATTTTCCACCTTTATTAATGAGGGAATATTTAAATGGTCAGGAGTGGAATCATGGAGAGGAGCTCCGCTTTACTCGTTCACACTCCACTCTTACAGAGACAGAGGCATGCTGGTGCATTTTGATAGGCAGTGCTGTGTGTGTGTGGGTGTGTGGGTGGGGGTGTGTGTGCAAGGGTGAGCAGAGGGCTTGTTAAGAACATGGTATAACACTCTGGAACACCGTGCTCTGAAGTTTTTTGCCTGTCGTGCCCCATAGTAATAAAGAGAGAAGCACTATTGGGTTTGAAATCCAGCCTTGATCATTGATTATGGGCATTTATAGCAACCTGATCCTTGCACTGTCTCTATCAGCTGTTCACGTGACCCACCACGCTGACCTTATACATGCCGAAATGACTGTGACAGAATGAGCAGCGAATTTCGCTGTCGCGCCAGGCAAAGCACCATTAATGCACTTCATTTGCACTCCATGTTTGTTTGGTTTACTGATGTGAAGAGCGTCCTGTTGTTTGCACCGGGACTCTGCCTGTCTGATGGCCATGGAAGACATTTTGAAGCCATCAATATGCAAACTGCTCGAGCTCGGCCTCTCGAAGCCTCTAATGGGAGCACTGCATCAGTGCTATAACAGCAGGATTGCTCGTTAACAGGATAGCCTGCCACACAAATTTTATTAGTTACTGTGTTTTTTATTGATTTTCATTAGAATTAAAGTTCCTGCTTAAATGAACTTGCAATGTGTGATTAACAGTGGGCAGTGGTAGCTTGGCGGTTAAGGCTCGGAAGATCGGGGGGTTCAAGCTCCAGCACTCCACTGTTTGGCCCTTGAGCAGGGCCCTTTTCCTTCTCAGCTCCAGGGGTCTTGCTCAAGGGCCAAACAGTGGAGTGCTGGGGCTTGAACCCCCTGACCTTCCGATCAATAACCCATGTGACCGTGCGCTCTGACCCCAACCTCCTAACATGCCGGGTATGCAAAGAAATTAATTTTACTGTGCTGTAATGTATATGTGACCAATGAAAGACTCATTATCATTAATATGGATAATAACAGTGTTGTGAACACCTGAGGCTGTATCTTACCAAAAAAAATTTACAATAAACTTGTACTGATATACTAATGAATTGTAAAAATTCAATTATATGGATTGAATCACAATCTCCTTGTGATGCTACAATAATAAATAATAAAGCCAAAAAGGAAAGTGATGCTGATTTTATAAATGAGAAGAATGCTCATCACATGTTAAATCTGCATTTCTTCCCTCTGGCTTAGTGGAGAACAAAGACCCGCTTATAGCCATTTAAGTTTATCTTGCTGATCTCCTGATGCAGTACAGGCAATCCTGAGCAATTTGCTTACCTGAGGTAGGTCTGCTGTTAGTCCAGAGGGAACTCGAGTTCTAATGAACACGTTTTTAAATCCAGATTAAAAACGTGTTTATTTAATTTAGTCTATTCTCAGCTCACTGTTAAATAGACTGGCCATGATTTGTAGTAATTCTCATAGATGAGGTATAACCACTTCATTATTGATCGTACATTGTGTGCTTTATCATAAATACTTTGTTTTTACCTTTTAATCTTTTATACGTACGTAAAGCACTTTGAGATATTAAAGTGGAAATGAAAAGTGTTATATAAATAACAATGATAATGATGATTCTTATTATTCTTATTCTTATCATAACCTTGGTATCGGGTATAGGATGTTGCCCCCCCCCCCGACAAACCTCATTTTTTATCCTAAATCTGCCACTCAGGAACTGCTTATTTGTGAAAATGGTCTCTGCTAATCAGGAACTGGATTGAAATAGGTACATTCAGTCACTCTTGTGCTCATTCTGGTGTAAATAGTTCTCATAACATACTAATTTTCATTCAAAAACTGATCATATGAAATGTGGAATCCCCAAAAACTGATAGATAAAAAAATGATAACTGAATTAAATTAATTAAAATGAAAACAATCTTTGATGGGTGATCATTCCGTTTTTTATTAACCAACAACTTAAATTTATGGCATTTTACTCAGCAGCAGAATGTTATTCAACAGAGCTCCAGTGGCCGAGGCTGATTGTCTGCTGAAATCCCTGAACTGAATTAGAGCCCAGCTTTGCTAATGGCTATGATGACAACACTTATCCCCATCTATTCCTGGCCCAGCTCACCCGGCATTCATGCCATTCCCAGCTAAAGATTATGAAAGCCGAGCAATCAGAGCCGCCACGTTTCAGATACACATCCCCCTTTCCCTCAGTCAGATGAGGAAGGAAGTTGATGCCGGAGTTAACGCTAATTGCTGTCCAGTGATGCTGAAGCACGAACACCTTAATTCACTCGCTTTAAGAAGGAGATCCTCTGCAATCTGCAACATCCATATTCATTCAAACCAAGAAACCTTGCATTCACAATGCTGAGAATAAAGTGACCATGAATGATCAATATTAAAAGCATAAGCATTGTTAGCCGAGACTGGATGTGGCAGCTCACCATCTTGTAAGGAGAACAGCATTTGTAGTTTGGCATTCTGGTTCAGTCTCAGTATGTTTCTTGTTCGTTCTTCCCTTTTGCATTAGCTCAATTTTGCAAGTATTCAGTGCAAAACAAACTTTCAGAGCAAAGTAAACGCTGTATTTCAAGATGGCAACGCGGGATGATGTAACTCCTCGTTCCCAGCATTCACTCATATGTATCTTGTTAGGGAGCTGCTTCTGTTGCATTCGGTTATTGAGCTATAACGAATGTAAACTCTCTGAGGGACCCACGAAGATGGGAGGGATAATTAGCTTTACTTTTGTTTTCTGTTTCCTGATTAGGCACTAAAGTGCTGCACTTCTCACTTTAGCAAACCAAGAGGAAATTGGTCTTCTACATTGCACAGCAACTGAACACAGAAACATTATATGAATCCATGTTTAATTAGGAGCAAATGAAACATCAAGGGTTGTTACAAAGTCAAAAATAATCGGCTTGCAATTAATTATTAATTGCTCTCTTTGGATCACTTGTTATTCCCACCGTGGCCCTGTGTGTGTGGAGTTTGCATGTTCTCCCCGTGCTGCGGGGGTTTCTTCCAGGTACTCCGGTTTCCTCCCCCAGTCCAAAGACATGCATGGTAGACTGATTGGTGTGTCCAAAGTGTCCGTAGCGTATGAATGGATGTGAGAGTGTGTGTGTGATTGTGCCCTGTGATGGATTGGCACCCTGTCCAGGATGTACCCCGCCTTGTGCCCGATGCTCCCTGGGATAGGCTCCAGGTTTCCCCGTGACCCTGAAAAGGATAAGCGGTATAGAAGGTGGATGGATGGATGGATGGATGGATGGATCACTTGTTTTTTTTTTTTTTTTCTTTCACTCTAGTTAGAGAAAGCTAATGTAACAGTATAGTGAAAAACCTTTGATAGAGCCTTGAGAATTGAGCGGTTTGCTGGGCATGGTGGCAAGAAGCATCAAGCTTAAAAATATTGTCCTTTGATGTCTGAACTCAAAGGTTAATCGATTTACTAGTGAATACTTTCTTTTTATCTGGTGTTGCCAGTGGCTGTTCTGTCCCAATTTACAAAAGCATAATACCATTATAGCTTCAGTAATGCCTGTTACACCACTCCTTAGATATTGTCAGTGTCTGATAGCTTGCTCAGCCACGATTTTCTGAAAGTCCACATGGATGTGCTGACCTAAGCCTCTCCGTTTTTTTAAAAAAAAAAGAAGCCCTCTGTCCATTAGCCGCAGAGAGCCAGGCTCTCTTTTCTGTGCTTCAGACAAACAATCCTAGTTTACCTATTTGCCACGAATACAGTGCATCATTCTGCAGCTCTGAGTGCCCTAGAGAGAAGGTCAGAGTAGCAACAGCATCCGAGTGAACACACAGCCCCTCCTATCCGAGCCTGTTCATCTTTCCACCCTACATGTTCGGTACAATAACTAATTATCGTCTGTGTCACTCAAGGGATCCCATGTTGATTAGGGCCAAAAGTTATTACAGCCCTTCAGAAAGCTTCACAACAGCCCTGTTGTGACAACGGTCCTTGGGAGTAGGATGAAATAGATTGGTAGTACATTAATCTCATTGTCATGTCACAGGATTTAAGCACTTTCCTTGGAATCCATTACCATTCAAAGGTGGAAGTCACCCACAAAGCACCAGAGAACTGATGAATGAATGATTCCCCCAAGCAAAGTACGCCACAAAACACTGAAAGTCACATAATAGCGTTTCCTGTGTTCTGTAACACCATGCCTCTGGTCTCTACCTGCCTCGAGCACCTTTAGAGTGCCAGTAACAAAAGAATGTAGCTGCTTCGGCATAAAGATGGCACACAGTGTAAGCTTTTACAGGTTAAAAGTTAAGTGAGCCGCTTTTAGACGCTGTAACATTTATTGTAATGGTGAGGTGAAGGGAAGCGCAACATAATAGAATACTGTATTTAAACTGCCAGTGTCATACAAGATAAAATGTAGGCGAAATGAACGTTACCAGGCATCACATGCATAGAAATGCTGTTTTGATGACTTGCTCTTGGCAAAATAATGTGGGCGCACGAAATCCGAGCGGAAAAGGCTTGAAGCTAGTCTGGTATTTTTCTGAAATATTGAAGAAGACTGTAAATGCAGCGATAAACAGTGAACAACATTTCGTCTATTTAAATTCTTGAAAGCTATAAATCATTATAAATCATATAAATCTTTTTTTTTTTTTGGTAGATGTTGATTTGGTAGATGAGATTATAGACATTTTTATTTTCATAGGAAGCCTGACTGTGGCTTTAAGCTTAATTATATAAAGGAAATGAATGAAATACATTTAGGCTCAAATGTATTTAAGGAATGTGTGTAGGTGTAGGTCTGCGTATGACTGGCTGTTTAGTGTATAGTAGCGATCACATATTTATCATTCTTGTTAGACTCATATTCGTATATTAAATTAAAGGAAGATGAGCGGGGTTTGTATTACATGCTTTATATACAAGCATGCAAGTCCTTTTTGTGACTTCTAGGCTATTTGATCTCTTCTCAATAAATCGCACAAATTGACTAACAGTGCTATTTTCCAGTGCTGTACAATTTAGGCAAAATGGCATGACCCCATCCGCTGTGGAGTGTATGAGTTAACCTGGACATTATCTCTATTAGACAAAAGGCACTTCACATTTTGAAAGCAGCAAATTGCAAACGCCAACTGAAGAATCAATCTGAACATATGGTGATGTAGTCTCTATAATACATCACCATTGCTCTGATGTGACATCAAAACCCCAAAGACCAATTAGGGTGTACGGAGCCGAATGCCAAATGGTATTGGTTTACGTTAACAGATGAAACGTTGCTCAGTGGATCGGCTATTAGACGAAATGTCTATCATGCACAGGTGATTTAGCTCTCAATTTCAATAACAATTACTTGCCTCTATTGGCTGAATACAAATGATTATAAGCCAAAGCGTGAACCATAATGAACTGCACTATGTGTATATAATGTACTATTTCATATCGAACTTTTTCCTTGCTTTCTGTGGTAAAATACCTGACATCTATGGCTATATCCATTTTGTATATTGATGGAATATCTATTATTTTATTGTTTTGTTTTTTTTTTAGCCTAAGAGCTATTTGGGGCTTGTTAGATTGTTGGTTTGATCCCCCCCTCAGTTTTGTCTGTTTGCAAGACCAGCACTGTGAACTCTCTCTCTCTCTCTCTC
>NC_030439.2:7242842-7267842 GCF_001660625.3 Ictalurus punctatus | reverse complement strand
TTGTTGTTAATAATAATAATAATAATATTACCACCACCACCTTACTGGTTGTCTTAATATAGCTTTAAAAAAAAAAAAAAAAAAAAACTAACGTTACCACCAAGACGTTAACCGACCTCAGTTTCTTTGCAGTTAGCCTTCATATGCTGCTTGTTATAATCTTCCCAGGTATCGTGTGTCCACATTGCTTCGCTTCTGAAATAACAAAGCATTTGTTTGTTTGTTTTTTTCCTCAGCCTCATTATAGAGAAAATAGGGCCCAAATATCAGATCTTCTCCTTTCTCACAAGTCCAACTGTTGCTGTCATTATTTATCAAACGTTAGCTTGAAAGCTGTTCCCCACCGCGCTTGCTTAGTCCTGATTCACCGCACGCAGCACAGGGAAGGAAACGGACGCCGTGCCGTCCGATGAACTGGATATGTGGATTGAAGTTTATAAAGAAAAAAAACCCCAGTGTCTTTTTTTTTTTTTTTTTTTTTTTTTTTTTTTGGTCGACGAAAATAGAGAGAGATTTTGGTAAAGTTTGTATTTTATTTTTTTTTAAAAACCCTAAATTTTAGCCTCGTCTTTCTTCGGTCACAGTTGGTGTTTAATGACTTGACTTAGTTGTGGGAAAAACGGTCATCGTTTTTCATCCTAGTTTTCGTTAGCGAAATGAACGCTACTTCATAGTTGTTTATGTTTGACGAAGCCTACAGTCTGGCGCCTTTCTCAAGCTTACTAAAGGATGCTTTGCAAGTGTTCTTACATGTATGAGGATGCGATTGTAGCGGACGAGCCGGAAGCGTTATCGTTTCGGTTATAATGCGAAAATAGCTCGTTTATATCTACAGGGTCTGTTCTGTCTCCCACCGGCGGTCTCTCAAATCCGTTACTATTACGCCCGGCAATATTAAACTGTCGTCTAATAGATATAACGCAATTAGAGATCGACTGATTATAGACTATTTATAACCGATACCGTTTTTTTTTTGCATGTTTACGCGCCCGATAACAGACATGCAGAAGCGATTATTTATTTGTTGTTTTACTTCTGTTATTGACGCAGTGATAACGACACCACTGAACTGAACAAACCGTTTTATTTATAACAGTTGGTCCATTTCACTTCCTCCTTGCTTACAGAACAGAACAACTCTTATTTATACACCAGTAAACAGAGGGGTCTGAAAGAGTGCAAAAGATCAAAAATATTGTGCACTGTTAGTAAAATGCACTGTGTCTGGGGGTTTTTTGTTTGTTTGTTTTTAAATAAAAGCTCCGACGAGGTAAACAAACAGGTAAACGAATAAAGCACAACAATAATCCTAACAAATAAACAAAAAAATAGACGCAGTGCTGCAATGGTGGTCACGCACGCAATTATCAAAACGCCACGTATCGGCGGATCCGATATTACCAGACCGATATCCGATTATGGAAAAATGCTTAAATGTCGGGGGAAATAAAACCGATTATCGGTCGATCCCTAAACCCGACGTGAAGCAACTCACAAACGAAAATGACTCTTTTAAAATTGATTTCATGCCAGCGACGTCTCAAAGACGCATCGAGAAAAGAGCATCCCGATCCATCGTCGATGTATAATGTTTTCTGACCTTGCTAATGATTATGTAAAAAGGAAAACGACGGCTAAAAAGAAATTCGAACTAAGTTTGTTACCGTGAGTAATTAGGAAGTGTTGTGAACGTGCTCATGATACCTGCGCTAGTCTCACTGACGATGTATTGCGATATCCTTCGTATTGTCATGTTGCGCTGCTCTGTGGAGGATGATACGTTTGTTTCCTGTGCGTGTGAGACACTGTTTCTCCCTCCGCAGGACTACGTACAGGCTGTGACGGGGCTGTGCTACGACGGTCTGGAAGGACTGATCTACCTGGTGCTCTTTTCCTTTGTCACAGCCCTCATGTTCAGCTCCATCATCTGCAGCGTGCCTCACACATGGCAGGGTCGGAGGTGAGTGCTGAGAAATCATAAAAGCTTCGTCCTGTTATTTATCTCTCTTATTGATGTCCAACCACTTTGTTAGCCCGTTAGAGCCACAGGACACATGGAGGAGGAATCCGGGCGTCATAAACACATCTATAAAACCGTGATGCGCTGGAAATCCGGCTGCTCAGTACGGATAAGACGCACGTCCATATGTGTCCAGATTTCCGAGTCCCCAGCGAGCTACGTATTCACGCATGGACACAGCTGCTTCCCCTCGCTTATAATCGTTTCCTCTTCTGGTTTTGAGGCAGCGTGGGATTGAACGGGAACAGGGTAGTACCGGATTTGAGCTTTCCATAATTAACGCTGATCTTCAGTAGCAGTGGAGTGTCTCCTCCTCCATCCCAAGACGCAGTGCTAAGCACCATCTCGCTTCGTCGCTG
This sequence comes from Ictalurus punctatus, assembly GCF_001660625.3. NCBI lineage: Eukaryota > Metazoa > Chordata > Actinopteri > Siluriformes > Ictaluridae > Ictalurus > Ictalurus punctatus. Next base: position 7,265,463 of record NC_030439.2, on the reverse strand, counting down.
TCAATCATCCACCCAAGTGGGTTAAAAATGGTGTAGTGTTTAATTATATTAAAATGGATCATTATCAGACGTTTCAGACGTAGCACATGGAACCAGACGAGAATAAAAGTAACGGACATTTTGAAAGGCATTTATTGAGACTTGATTCACAGCGCTGCGTCGTGTGTACCAGCGTCTGTTTCGTCACAGACACGGCAGGCCCTCGTTTCTGTCCGTCGTGACGAATACGTGAGCTGATAGATGAGGTTTGAGGAGCTCCGGTGAACGGTTTCTCTCCTGACCGTAGTGCCCTTGTAAGATGCTGCAAAATACTGCAAAGAAAATGTCGTTCCTTCTTTGACCAGCAGGGGGAAGTAGAACTAAAAAAAAAAGGTGACGTCATGTACTTGCTGATGTTTATTACTGTGCTGTTTTATTTTTCCACTCCTTTTCTCCATCGAGCCTCAAGACTCTAAATAGTGCATTTGTGATTACTGAAGCAAAGCCAATGCTACCATAGATTAATTAGATGAAACTGATTAACACCAATTTAATAATACGGTTGTGTCTTCAAGCGGTTTTGCGTTTGAGTTTCCCTGCAGCCTGCAAAACAGGAAATTGAGAGCGGAAAGAGAGAGAGAGAGAGAGCAGGCACGAGCTTCAGTTGTTGCCTGTGGCATTATGGGTTATGAGGAGGACTGCAGATACGAGCGTGTGCTCGTTTTGTGCTGCAGACGTTCCGGTGTGAAAGCAAGGTCACAGTGTGCCCTCTGCTGGCCACATCTCTTTGTGCCGGTGTCGATCTGAAGGTTGTGCAGCGTCCTTAATGCACGCGTGTGTGTTTGTTTGCGCTACGCAGGCCCAGCGAAGCAAACGAGGAAGACTCTGCAGCTTCTGGAGGAAGACAGAACCACGATAACCTGTACCGGGTGCACATGCCGAGCCTATACAGCTGTGGCAGCAGCTACGGCAGCGAGACCAGCATCCCTGCAGCGGCACACACCGTCAGCAACGCCCCCGTTACTGAGTACATGTAAGTTACGCATGCTCCCTGTTCTGCCCAACACACACTCGACTCTCATAGTCACAGTTTAAATCGGTAGTCGAGCATCGGGTGCAAACGTCCCACTCATGATCTTCCCCTCATGACCTTTTAAGTCTACGCTCATCTATCAGTCGACACAGTCTTCATCCAGGACAGCCTAATAACACTCTACAGTAGTCTCTCAGGGTTTGTTTGCTTATAACCTTTGATATAGAAGCTCAATCCTTTGTAGTTCTCACCAACTGTGAGCATATATGTGTGTGTATATATGTATATATATATATATATATATATATATATATATATATATATATATATATATATATATATATATATATATATATATATCTCAACATGTCTTACACGTGTGTCCTTCTGGGGGGTAGTGTCACATGAACCACACCAGAATTTGACAGAAAATGAGATGGCAAGAAACAGAAAACAGTCCCAGAGTTCCGTGTTTCTCGTATGCTCATGTATCAAAGCTTTTCAGTTTAACTAGTGTATAATTTATGGGGTTTTGTTGTTGTTGTTGTTGTTTTGGTATTGAATCGTTTTGGTTTACATCACCTACTGTGCCATTATCGGGATTGGTTAAAAGAATACCGGAAATTAGGATCACGCGGGATTAAATTAAGCGCTTTTATGCACTTTGAGCTACAGTACAGTCGCGAAAAAAGCCTGGCACTTTCTATTCACAGACGCGATATAATGCAGGATGTTTTCTGTAAATGATTACCTCATACGATAATGTCATCATATCACTGGCTGTGAAGCAAACATGAACCGGAAAGGAGTGGGGGAAAAAAACTGATCTACTCGCACGTCCTGTACATTTATAGCTGTCCATGCGAGAGTTTTATCCTACAGGAGACATCTTATTAAAGTTTGAGTAGATAATAGAGTTTTTGTTGCATTGTGGTGTTTTTTTTAATAGACTACGCTTTCAAAAAAAAAGGGGGGGGGGCGTGGGTGGTGAGGGCGCACAAGCACATCTCCAGACTATTGAAGATGGAACGTACCGGATGCTGGAATGCGATAAAGGAAGTGGTATTGTTTACACTGTATTTGAGCTGTATTTTGAACACCGGTTTTAACAATATTAAAACCGATAACATAAAAACATAGATCTCTTTATGTCGAAATCTGCGGACATCTTTGTTATCTATGTGATTGAGTTTGTGTACAGCGTCCTTCTTCCTCTGCTGTAAACAGTGCAGCGCTTCCTGGTCCCGCGAACCATTTTATCGTCCGCTCTCGCGGCAACACAGCGCACGTGCGTCGCAGATCTATGCGGAAATGGAGATATTTTGTGAACAAAGACTTCATTTGAGTTGTTTTTACGCGCGCAAAGCGTTCGTATCGCTTCATAAAATCGGGATTAATTCACTGGAGACACACGGATTACTTTTACGATGCCTTTATGAACTTTTTGGAGCTTGAACGTTTAGGTTACTGGACTGTAAACAGAGGGGTGGAAATCTCCCGGGTTTCATTAAAAATGTCTTCGTACGGGTTCGGAACGGCACGAGGGCGAGTAACCGATGACAGAATTTTCATTTTTGGGTGAACTACCCCTTTAATTCTGTTGACTGTAATGACCCTCTGAGATGGGTAAACTTTCGAACGTTGTGAAGGTGCATGAGGGTTTAATGAAGATCACCCAGTTATTGCTTTAGAGGCATCGTGTATAAAGAAGCTGGCTTTACTAACTGCTTAAAAATACGGCTATGCTGAAGTATTGAAAGAAATGTAGGCTGCATGTTGGTGAGTTTGTTTGTTCACAGTTGTGCCCCTTTCTTTCGTCACACAGGACACAGAATGCAAACTTCCAAAATCCTCGCTGTGAGAACACTCCTCTTATTGGGAGAGAGTCGCCTCCACCTTCTGTAAGTGTCTAACACGGAATAACACACACACACACACTCTCTTTGGGTTCTTCACTGGTAGTTCATTCCTTTTCCACAGCTGTGTTTCTGTTCCTGTGTGGGATAGAGAGCTGAAATGTGTGTCTCTGGACATGCTGTCAGGTGAAGTTAGAGTGCTCGGGGATCACACAAATGAACCATTAGACCTTTCAGAGCTGATTTGCTGTCCCGACCTGGCAGTACACCTTAGTTTAGAGGATCGAGATGCCGTGAGAGCTGCGGCTTCAGGTCGATGTTAATGAGATTTATCTAGGAGAGAGATGAGGGAAGGGAGTATGGCTTCGCATAGTGCATAAAGGTTTCAGATTCAGCTTGTGTCTGTTTTGTTATAAGTGTCACAGAGCTTGAGTTATGTACCTGCTCTACACTCTGTGTTTGTTTGTTGTTGTTGTTGTTGTTTTTACTAACCCCTCCCTCCGTTAATGCAGTCTGGTCCGACTGCCTTGGATGAAAACGCTCACTGAAACAGGCAGTTAAGGGCCTCAGGGGGCTTCCACTCGTATTGACACTGAACCCACAGGTACTGAACACGTCCCATCCCATCCCCCGTGATTTCTCCCCATCTCTAATCAGCGGCTGTGTACATGGTGGACACGATGATACTGCAATTCTGAGAGCGGGCCAAAATCGATCATCGCTGGCCAGATTAAATTAAAGCACGCGTCTGCACAGTAAAGAGGATGGGTGCGTGAATTTGTAGCGCTGACCGATCGCACAGCCGATTTAATTCAGAACATTTCATTTAGGCAGGACTTTTTGGCGAGTTTACGCTGCAAAGTCGACAAATCTTCATGAACACCTTCGTGTTCGTCTGGCCAAGCATCTGTGATGAGTGACGTACATTTCCCTCGTCGGTATTAGCTAATGTAATATAAGCTAACAACGCTGTATGTGGATTGAGCCAAAGGAAATATTTGTATACACAGTATAAGACATTTAAAGGTAAGAAGTGCCGCTTTGTTTACTGTTCATGCTGTGAGCGGCCATTTTGATTTGACTTTAAATCGAGCTCTCAATCAACTCAACGCGTTCATCTATTTAAGCAAACTTTTAAATATCGCTAAAACATAGCCACTAGAGGATGTCGGACATTTTGGCTCAACATTTCAACCCCCGTCATGTTGTCCACCATATATACACGCGATCAAGGGCAACAGAGACCCCTCCTTTGAGCTCCTGCCCTTCACCAAAAGCCAGCTGCCCCTACGTTTGGTGTGTTGTTGTGTTTCTTCCATCGTCTGTAATCCAAAGCGCTCTGTGATCGGCTCCGCTCCTCCCTGAGTTCAGTGTCCGTAGTCAGAGCTTACCTTTGGCCGGACTCAAGAGGGAGATTTGTGTATCGTCCTGTTTCCGTGTGTTAGGTAGCGAAATGCGTGTGTGCTTTTTGTTTATAATTTGGTAGCATGTGGTTTGGGGCTGTTTTTAGTAGTGTAGACTCTGCTAACAACAATGCCATGAGATGTCCTCCCCACCCCAATCCTTTCTATCCTCGTCTGCCAAGCTCGAGGCTAGCCGGAGCCTAGATCGGTAGTCCACTTGCTCCGCCGTTGAACCTGGAGAATTAAACATTGTTGGTTTTGTTAGATGCAGCTCTGGTTTTAAGGATGCTTAAAGCAATTTTATACTAATAATTGTGAAAATGAGTCATTATTCCTGCAATCTTGTTAATTTCTGATCAGCCCAAGTTATGCGACTTGGGCAATATATAAGAGAAAAAGAAAGAGAGAGAGAAAAAAGAAAGCAAGAAAAAGAAATAGTAGGAGAAAAAAATTTAGAAAGAGAGAGAAAAGGAAATAGAAAGAAAGAAATAGAGAGAAAGAAAAAGACAAAGAGAGAAAAAAAGAGAGAGAAAAATAAATAGAAAGAGAGAGAGAAAAGGAAATAGAAAAGAGAGAAATAGAAAGAGAGAAAAGGAGAGCGAGAGAGAAAAATAAATAGAAAGAGAGAGAGAAGAAAGAAAGAGAAAGCGAGAGACAGAGAAAAAGAGAGAAGGCAAGAGAGTGGAAAAGAGAGAAAGCGAGAAAAAGAAAGAGAGAAAGCGAGAGAGAAAAAGAAAGAGAGAGAGAGAGAAAGAAAGAGCGAAATAGAGAGAAAGCGAGAGAGAGTGAAAAAGAAAGAGAAAGTGAGAGAAAAAGAAAGAAAGAGAAAGCAAGAGACAGAGAAAAAGAAAGAGAAAAAGAGAGAAGGCAAGGGAGTGAGAAAGAGAGAAAGGAAGAGAAAAAGAAATAGAGAGAAAAAGAAAGAGAGAGAGTGAAAAAGAAAGAGAGAAAGAGCGAGCGAGAAAGAGAGAGAAAGCGAGAGAGTGAAAAAGAAAGAGAAAAAGAAAGAAAGAGAAATAAAAAGGGAGAAAGCGAGAGAAAGAAAAATAGAGAGAGAAAGAAAGAAAAAGAGACCGAGAGTGGAAAAAGAAAAGAGAGAAAGCGAGAGAAAGAGAGAAACTGCTCAGAAGAAGGCACAAACTGAAGACTTGATCTGAAGTCAACATTCACTTTCTGAAACTTTGGAAGCGTCCGGAACGTTCCTGTTTTCACTGACCGCATCGTTCAGTACACACCAACACCGAGTCCCTGATCCAGCAGAACCCCAACCTGTGATTACTCTCTCTTCCAGAACATTCATTACTTCTCCTTTCCATTCTCATCTGCTATCACACCGAGCTGTTCTGCATGTTGTGTTCGTTGTGTATCAGATCATAACATCACCGAGATAAAGGATCATATCGTCCCATTCATCCAACAGTAATAAATCCATCTAGCTAGCAGAAGAAAATCTCCAGTTTGTGTAGTCTATCTATTAATGAATAGATCGCTCAGCACGCTCTTCTGACTGTATTATGTGCTGTTTTGTTGATTGACGTTGCCTTAGACTTCACCCGCTGTATAATAAAAGCAAGCTTCTATCATTCTGGTCTACCACAGGATGTGTTTGTTCCACGGTTTGGTCTCAGTGCAACACTGAGTCACTTCTGATAGTGTTGAAAGCTCGGAGTTGACACTATGCCCACTTCCTAGTGTTTCCCAGCCTATTGAAAAGCGGAGTGGTCTCAGTGATGAGTCATTCTGTGCACTGTCACAACATCGACTGGACACTTCACTTCGACAGTGATGCGATCCGGGTAGTTGTGTTGAGAGAAATAACGGCTCAGCCACGTAATGCGACGAAGATTAGAGCGTTGTTTGGACAGAACAAATGTAATGAATTTACTGGTTAAAACCTGGTGTGTATAATCTATATTTCCAAAAGTATATGGACACCTGACCGTCACATCCCATTCCAGATTTATTCCCCCTTGGCTGTTATAATGCGCTCCACTCTTCTGAGAAGACTTTCCATTAGATTTTGGAGCGTGTTGTGGAGGGATTTGTGTCCATTCAGTTACAAGAGCGTTAGTGGGACTGATGTCGGGTGGAGTCAGCGTTCAAGTTCATCCCCATGGGGTTCAGTGGGGTTGAGGTGCAGGACACTCGAGTTCTTCCACGCCAACCTTGGCAGGCCAGGTCTTCATGGAGCTCGCTTTGGACAGGGGCATCGTCATGCTGGAACCGGTTCGGGCCTCTAAGTTGTTAGAGAAATTGTAATTCTACAGCCAAAAAAAAAAAAAAGACATCGTGTGCAATTGTGTGCTTTCAACTTTGTAGCAACAGTTTGGAGAAGAACCACATACAGTACGAGTGTGATGGTCAGGCGTCCACGTGCTTGTGTAACATACTGTGTAACAATTCAGGCACTCGTGTCCTTTGTGTTACCCATGCTCGTGTTGAATAACTTTCCTTTGTTTGTGTCTCTGCAGTACACTTCCAGCATGAGGGCCAAGTACCTGGCCAACGCCCGGCCCGATCCCAACAGCAGCACCGCAGCACACTAGAGAGCTCCTAGGGACGTCCCTGTGCGCGCTCTCTCTCTCTCTCTCTCTCTCTCTCTCTCTCTCTCTCTCTCTCTCTCTCTCTCTCTCTCTCTCTCTCTCACACACACAAACACACACACACACTCATAAATGTGCCCTTGTTCCTATGACACAAACAGACCCCGCCCATCCTACTTCAGACAAGAAGGACATCAACACATTCACCATTGAAGAGGCCCCTTGTTTACACATGATTGGCCACAGTTCCAAATAGTGGCTTACTCCTGACGTGCGTGTGTGCGCGTGTGTGTGCGCGTGTACGTGTGTGTGTGTGTGTACAGTGTGTGTGTGTGTGTGTGTGTATGTATGTATGTATGTATGTACGTGTGTGTGTGCGTATGTGTGCGTGTGCATATGTTTTCTAGGTCTCTCACTGTGTGTGTGTGTGTGTGTGTGTGTGTACGTGTGTACGTGTGTGTACGTACACATGTTTGTTCATACACGCTGCCGTTGCTTTCTTGTGGTGCTTTTGCCAGAAGAGCCTAAAGCCCCAGAAGTACAAAGCCAGTCGGGGTAACTGGCCTCAAATTAAATCACATTCCTGCATGACTTCTATAACGTGACCTCGTGTGTGCGTGTGTGTATATAGGATTATTTGACAGGTTAAGACTTTCTACGCTTTCAACCCAAACCGTAACATCCATTCTGATTAGCTGGATCTGTAACGCGATCTAAACTCCACGCCGGATATCTACATGTATCACGTCACGAAAGAAGAGCGCGACGTCTGCAATAGGAATGAATGCTGATGGTTAGACTGGTTTTGAACAAAGTGTGTTTTTAAATTCACTGATTCAGTGGTGCTAGCTAATCTATTGAAATCTGAAAAGACTTACTGCCATTATGTATACGGAAAGAAAACAAGTAGCAATAGTGAGGAATGGCTTTGGGGGTGTTAGCTCTTGCTTAATATTTCATTCTCAGCTCTCGTTTAGGTGGAGTAGTGTTAATTCAAATGAAAGCCATGGCCAGCTTTAGAAAGCCTGGTGTACGCTTGTCTTTCCTTTTTCCCCCACCGTGCGTGTAAATAACCAATCCGAGGTCCCGAGTAGTGTGATTGAAACGAGACTTGCGCACAATATAAAACAGCAGTGTTGCTGAGTAAGAGCTGCTCAGGTTCCACACATGCACACAAAATAGCATATGAGGGTTTGGGCACTCGATCCCATTCACCTCGGTTCTCTTATATATCATACCAACCAGACATAAGGCCTGGGATAGCAAGATTTCTGATATTATTTTGGTCTTACATGTCTCCACCATGGAAATTACAGGTTACCGGTTATCTATAGCATACGTGTTGCATGCTTGCAGCTGTTTTTCCTCCACAGGAGGATTTATCATCGTGTACTTGAGAACTTCTCTGTACTGTACATCAACATGAACTATGAACTTGGACGTATCGCTGGGCAAGCTTGGACCCGAACATGGCTGTTCAAGTTTCGATTTTTTTTGTTCCCCCCCAATCTTTCGAAGCAGGATGGACTCTCAGAGGAATAAGGACAGCTGACTCCAGCGTGAAATGTCCAAGACTGCTTCATTTAACGTCCGCACTGACTCCTCCGCTCCTACTCGGCAATGTTATAACCACTAATCCACTACCACAGACTCCAACAGCAGCTGCAGCACATCAGGTCCAAGGAGAAAGTGCTATATGGAAACGTGCATCTCCGCAGATGATCACACACAGGACATACATACACACACATACACGTACACACACATGTTGATGCATGATCGACTGTCCACCATGACCGGGTTCCTCGCACAGATTCGAACGTGGATGATCTCCTGAAGAGGGTGGCAGTGACTTGGTCATCGGTGTCCTGATTTCTTGCTCAGCTCGTCTCTTCCTCTGTCCTTCTGAACTGCACCCTGCTATGCAATGTCATGCGCAGTGGTGCGAGCCAAACAGAAAACCACTTCAACATTCCCAGCTCAGACTGGGGCTGAATAAAGTTCCCAAAATGCTACACGGACCGAACCGTTCCATGTACAGTCACTTTCCTGGGACGGAAGCCGTGTAAGGACAGGTGTAGAACTGATGCATAACCAAGCTGAAGCTCCCGCTGGACTAGAAGGAACATCCGGATTTTTGGAAAAAGGCGCAAAAGGGATTGTGAAAGACTTGGTGAGGGGGGCGGGGAATGGGAATGGAACCTGGGTTATTTGTGTCTTTTAGCTCATAGCTGAACATCTTTAGCTTTCTGGACTATAAGCATTTGTTCATTCACTTCTCTGAGGCATGGTGACCTTTTCAATGTGGAGTGTGAAGTGTTCTCGTGTGCTACTGATGCTTATTTTTTGGGTTCCTTGAATTATGCTATTATTGCAATCAATAACGAGGCAAGGTTCCTCGACTGTGCCAACAACCAAACCATGACTTTTAATCTTTCTCATACCTTTTAAATGTTTCACGTTTAAATGGGCCTTTTTGTACATTCACAGCTCGGCCTAGCCTGAGCAACCGAGCGAGTCACCTGTGAACATGAGCCTGCTTTTAAGAATTTTTTTTTCTATGTGAACGACCATTTGTTAGTGATGCAATATGTTTTATTCTTTTTACATCATACTCTGTTAATTTCATAATGCTAGAACAGTGTCTGTCTCTCTGTGTGTGTGTGTGTGTATGTATGTATGTGTATATATATATATATATATATATATATATATATATATATATATATATATATATATATATATATATATATATATATATATATATATATACACACACACACACACACACATACACACATGCTATATATATAAAAAATTACAATGCAAAATGAAGAAAACCGCGAGACAGATTTGCAGTACCATAGTGCAAAATGTCACACTTCATCTCATTTGACTTTTTTTTCCTAGTCATCGTGTCATATTTTTAGAATGATTAGTAAGCACAATTATTATTTTTTTTGTCTTATGTGAATAACTGACTTTGGCATTTCATTTAATTGTTTTGATTAAATTTCTTAATTCAATTTGATTCATTTTTATTTTTTCCGTTTTTCTTTTCTCCCCCCTTTTTAATTTTTGGCATTTACTAAATAATTGTACATGTTAAACCTGTGGTTTTATTCAGCTTGAACTCAGTGTTTTCAGATTAAAATAACATGAACTGACAGCAAATTTTATTGTCTTTGTTTTGTTTTTGTTTTTTGGGGGGGGGGTGTTTTTTTTGGGGGGGGGACGGATGAACGAACGATGACAGTCTTTACTGTATCCTCTATGGACTGTACGTGTTTTGTAAAACAGACTTGTAACTATTTTTTACGCAGTCTATACCTTCGTTAGAGTACTGTTCACTTTTAAATGCCCAATTAATATTCTGAAGGAAAGAAATATTTTCTGCCCCAAGCAGCAATCTTTTATTTTGATGCAGTAATTGATGTGGTTGTGATCGTCTGGTGTACAGGGTATCCGGAATGTCAGGAACCAATGGGAGTATGTTGAGCAAATAGTGTGTGTCGATCCGAATACGCTGATCAATAATCAACAAAAACGCGATACTGTGAGTGAGAAAATGCCTAAGAGTGAACATTTAGAGCATATGTTATAAATAATAAACACAAAATTAACTATATGTAGTTTTGCGCTTATCGCTTCCTGACTTTTTGGACACTGTGTAGAATTAAATGAACGAGTGAGCTACAAGAGATGGACCAAAATATCAGCATCTTGACTTGGCAACTACAAATAGCTAAACGGATGAGTTATGTTAGGTTGATTTTTAACGCATGGTATGTATCGGGTTTGACAATTAGCCTTTTAATAAGTGAGATTCCAAATGAACATGAGGTGACCAACAGTTCCAAAGAGGCCAAATAGTGGAAGCCCAAATTGCAATAGTTTTATGTTTCCAGGGGAAATCGTGGCAGCGTATTGTATGACATGCAAGCTGCATCAGCAAACAGAAACCGTTGTCGCCAGTCAAAGCTCCATGGCGAGGATAGACGGACTTTACAGTATAGTTGCTAAAATCCCCACAAAGCCAAGAACCTGAGAATGGAATGAATGGGCACCTCATTGACTCGGTCCCAACAATAACTGTACATCATGAGCTACACGAAGCTGGAATTCATGGCAGGGGAACTATTCAGAAGCCTTTTGTGTCAGAGATTAATGCACAAAGACTTTGACTTTGACAAGGATTGCAAAGCCTGGAGCCCTGAGCAATGAATAATAAAAAAAAAAGTAATATAGTCTGATGAGACAACTTTCACCGTGTTTCCTATAGCTGGATGGATTTGTGTTTGGAAGAAGCCAAAAGATGCCTTCAAACTGCAAGGTCTGCTGCAAACTGTTGAGTATGTCAGAGTAGCCATAATGATAATTAAGGTGGAAATGTTTGCTTTGTATATAACAGGTTGTATAACAGCCAAAAACGATGAGTCAGTTCTACAGGACCGGGTACACCCTGTGGTACAAATGCCTAGTACTTTCCGGATTATTCTCAAACTATTTGCTAAAATTAACTGAGTGGTTTGATGAACAACAGCATGAAGCCAAGCGCCTTCTCCAACCTCACTAATCATGAGTTTTTCAACATCACTGAACCTTTATAGAAAAAACATAAGAACAAACTGCAAAGCAGATCCCCATCTCCTTCATCCACCAAATAATTGGTGATCATTTTCTTATTAGAGAATGATCCAACGTCCCTCCATAAACTATTCAGGAAAGTCTGAGAGTATTCCAAGAATACTCTTTATTAGATCCTTGATATTGATCTATTTACATGTTTGTTAGTTTATCCATTTGGGTATATTCATTGACCCCTTTTTTGTACTGGTTTCCAGTTTCGAGACTGGATTGCGGTTCACTGTTTACCAGAGGAAATAAAAGATATGTGCCAGATGGTTCTGTTCTGTTTAAACACTGAAGATAAAATGAAAACCCAGACAGAACATGTCTGAAAATGATTATATGCGCAGTGTAGCCATGTTTGTTTTGAGTCTTCCTGCTTTCCTGGAAATCTTCCCTTCCCTGGAACTGACAAACAAAATGGCCGACTTCAACATAATTACTTGAAAAGGAACACTAGAGAGCAGTATGGTTACATGTAAACTGGACTGAATACAAGAAGATGGGGGTATTTCATTGACAGTTTCTAGACTTTTCCCTCACGTTTAGTTAATGGGATTATTTTAATGTTTCAAGGGGAACAGTCTCAGAAATCATGAGAGCGTAAGAGAAACAGTGGTCACAAACTCAGGTTCGTGTTAGAAAGTAACATTTGTAATGAACAGTGAATCAAGAGTCATTTTGAAAGCATCTAGAACAAACAAGTTCACCAGGTAGGAAACTGATGTTGGCCCAAGTGTATATTGGATAGCTACACAGCAAAAAATGCCTTTCTTGAAGCAAGCAAGACACACTTAAATATAGTTAAGGTGTACTGAAATCAAGCAAAACAAATCTGCCAATGAGGTAAGCAAAACCGAGACGGTAAGAATTCTTGAAAATAGCATAAATATTTAGTGACTAAAAAATCCTATTGGATCTTAAGTCTAGACAAAAACGTAAGCAAGTTGTGCTTATTACACGCAATGAAAACTCAGTTATTCAAGATCGACTTAATTAAAAACGAGTATTTTGGTCTCTTGATTGAGCTGACTTTAGAATGTATCCCTTAATCTGAGATTAATAATTAGCAACAAAAAAAACTTTCAATAATTCCTTCAAACAGCAAATTTGTCTTAAATTAAGGCACCAGAAGTATTGTTATTTTTAGCATTTTTATTAAAGGGGGGGGGGGGGGGCAAAAACCCCTCTGCAACAGACAAATCGGGGATTGTAGAAGACGGCAGATGCAAGTGCAGATTTTTATTAAATAAAGTGCAAAAAAAAAAAAAAAAACGCAACTGAAACTGTGAAAACAAGAACCCTGAAAGTAACAATGGACACAAGGTTAAAACCATGCGGACTATGAGAGCGACTGTAGCACACATGAACACGATAACAAAAGCTTGACAGTTGTGTGCTGAAAAACTAGAAGTTCTATAGGGGTGTTTATTAGGGGTAACACAGAACAGGTGAGAGTGATCAGTGGGACATGTGACATGGTCATGTGATTTGCTAGGGCTGATGGATAATGTAGTTCAGTGTGTATTTCCGCATAACCATTACACATAGCTGCTTCATTGAAAAATTGAAGTGTGCAAGTGGTCTTAGTCTTAAAGTAAGGAAAATAATCTTGTTGCTCTGCTGGGAGAGTATGCAAACCTTTGTTGTAGCTTGTTCCTGGTTAAATCTAGCTCGATATTAGCTGGAAGATCTTATTAAGACAAAGTTAGATATATTTTCTTAAAATGAGATTACCTTTCTAATGCAATTTCTAATGCAAAACATGCTTGACAAGATTATTATTCTTTTTACACAAAAAGTAAGACTCATTTCCCAGAAGCAAGGTTTTTTTTTTTTTTTTTTTGCTTTCTTGAAATTCCTTTTTTGCAGTGTATATTGGCTCTTCCTGTACAATACTGGACAACCTTGGCAAAGTTGATGCATCACTGGGCCAAAATTAGCGAAGGAGCATTTTTCATAACAACCACAGTGGGCCAACACAATGGCTGACGGCCGAACGTCGGCTCATCGTCAGTTTGCCACCTGGGTTATTAGTTCCACTATTATTTCACTGTTAGTTCTGATCATCGTTGGATTTGACAAAGACATGGCTCCTTACTCAAACACTTCTCACTGAACACATCCCACAATCCTCTTTAATAGAGGGTTATTTTGGTTCACCAGTTGACCAAAATCTGCCCAGTTTGAAAAGTTAATTTTCTATTTAAATCATCTATAACAATCTACAAATCCAGCTGATGTTTATTAGTCTTTCCCTACTGAAAAAAAAACAAAAACAAACAAAAAACCAGCACAGATCAGTGTTAGCTGGCTGTTAGTTTAAGCTGTTTGTTTTTTCTTCATCTGGTCAACACTGTTATGGTTCTGGTCTTATTGCTGCTTTACCTGGTGAGTAAGCAAGGTCATTTTGGGAGACCAGCTTGACCAGCATGAGCTTACTGGGTGACCAGCAAGGCCATTTTCACCTAATTTGCACAGTTTTTGGTTTACTGCTGGTTTGGCTGGTGAGTATGCATGGTCACACTGGGAAGCCAGCAAAAACCAGACATATTCAAAACACAACAAATACAGGTCACCAGAAATCAAGTAGCATGCTGGTCTGTGCTGTTTTTTGTTTTTTTGTTTTTCCCCAGCAGCGTTACCTTTTACAACACATAAGAGGTGTATTTCTCGTTAGCCATTCCCATTCTGTGACTCCCTTCTTATAACAAATCATCTTTTGTTGCACAGCACTCAGGCAGAAAAAAAGACATTACAAAAGGTCCCCCCCCCCCATCAATTTTCAACATTGACTCTAAAAAAAAAAAAAAAAAAATGCATTTAGCCATCCTAAAATGTGTTTACCCATCACTGGCAACAACATGTCTTTTTTTTTTCAAGTCTTCTTTTTGCTTTTAAACTAGTAACAGGGTTGAAATTTATAGCATAGAATCGGCACATACACAATATGTGGTTATCTAGCATCTATGCGAATGGTATGAGGAGATTAAAGACGTACTCACGATTTACTTAAAATGTAATTTTCTAAATGAACAACTTATATTCAAGCTATAATTTCGTTAATTCGTAAATACATGGTTGTACTTGCAAAGTTATCTTTGTATATCAATATCCCAATATCACTGAAATAAAGATGATAATAATAATAATAATAATAATAATAATAATAATAATAATAATGAGTTGAACATCCTTCCCCCAGGTTTATGTGTTCAGGTAACAGGGTTGAGTGAATGTTGACTTATAAAACAGCTTATTTAACTGAATCTTAAACAAGCGGTCATAGGAAGCTAGTGGAGGAAGTATTGTGACCTCCAGGATGCCATCAGTGTTCATATTCTGACATCATGGGAGCTGAGGAGGTGACAGTAGCATGAGTTTGACCCAAAGTGCTCATTTGTGATTTTTTTTAAAAAAAGCTATTCTAACAGATGGGAGCTTGAGATATATTGGGCATACCAAGTTTACCTCAATTCTGAGCTCTGTCGAGGCTTGTAAGTTAAGAGTGTCTTTCAAAAGTAAAAAAAAAGGAAATATTTTACATGCTGTGATACTGATGGCTTCATTTTGGCAAATATATAAAAGGAACAAATAATATCGATTTTTCTTTTATGTAATATTCTGTTATAGATGATTGGACTAATCTACAGTGACCCCTACTTCAGTTCCTGTTTTTCACAATATTCAAAAGAGTAAGATAAATGTCAAATTTAGTCAATTTGGCGTTGTTTTTTTTATTTTTTTATTTTTTTATTTAAACAGTTTATTTGGTCCAGATGCTATTTTCGTTGGTTAGGACTGAGGCTGTTCTTGAGGTTGAGGGTGTTAAGGTTTGCTAGAAATAATAACATTGAGTTCAGCATGATCTTTATAGTTCAAATAATGCATGCTGGATATCCAGCTTTTTGTGGAACCAATTGCAACAGCACCAGCAGTGGCTCATAAGACAAATACACAGAATGGTATGAAGAAGCGAGGCCGAGCCTGATTTGTTCTTAGCTCAGACTGTCAGGTGTCCGGTGATTACACAGAGAGAAAGGCAACCAAGATTTGAGCATCATATTGGCAAATATTTTTCAGCCCATGATGCTGGCGCACTCATAACATAACATATCAGCAGCAGTGATTAAGAACATGCAGTGAATATTTGGCATTCTGACAAAACATGGCATGAACCCTGTAGAGCATTATTACAAACACTTGTAAAAAATATAAACTGTGTAAATGGTTAATATTCTGTCTTCTGGGAACCCCCCCTTCCTCCCCCCATCCCGGCTCTTAATTTATCGTATTACCTTCTTGAGCATCAGTGAATGTTTGCACCTTTTGTAATAGTCGTGTACGAGTCCCTCAGTCGTCCTCAGTGTGAAAAGATGGATCTGAACATCATATAGTCTCTGTTGGAAAGGGCTCAAATATGCAGAAGATGCTGGAAAAGCAAAGAATGTGCAGGACCTGGAGGATTTTTCTGAAGAACGCTGGGGCAGTTTAACTGCTCAGGATGAACAAGGGACTCGTGAACAACTCTCACAAAACATAAACACAGTCGTTGATCATCCAGGTAACGACACACAGTATTAATAATCAAAGGTATGTAAACTTTTGAACTGGTTCTTTTGTGTAAATTCAGTTATTATTGTGTCTTGTGGACTAGATATAAACATCTGTTATGGGAAATAGCTTATTCAGGGCGGAACTAAAAAAAAACTAAATGCAATTTTTATGATCAGAATCTTTTATTTTGATTTTATGATCAGCGTACTCAGAACGTTGTTGTTGTTGTCAAATTTGATTATTGTGAGACAACCTCATTTTAAACCTAACATTAATATCTCCTTTTCTTTTTTATTCTTTATTATGGTAATTAAGAACGCACTTTTTTGTGTGTGTGTACCCGCTATGCGTTTATTAAGTGGACTAAATACATGAAAGCTGTCATGAGTGAAATATCAAATGTGCACAATACACAAAGCTGAGCACAATTCAGTCATTCGTTTTATTAGCATAGCGACCCAGACTGATTTTCAAGATGTGTCTGTGGAAGAGACTGCAGAATTTGCAGAAAACAAGAACTATGAAAGATACTTCCAACCACTAGGTGTCCATATTTATATATGGCATTCTCATCAAAACAGCTAATAACATCATGGTAGGGATTATTTTCACACATTTTGAAATCCCCAGTCCTACATGTTTGCGTATGACTGTGGTTCGAGTAGCTCAGGCCTCTGTAGACACTGTGGATAACTAACAGTGTGTGGGAAGTAATGACATCATTCAAATTATTCCAGAGAGGCCTCAGAGAGTTTGAGTCTGGGGCTGCGTATTGACTGCTTTGAGATGTTTCTTAATGAAATTTGCGAGCTGAGGTTAAATACCTACACAAACATCTAAAAGATGAGCAGTCTGTTTACCGAAGCTAAACAAAATGCAGCCTATTGTATGTGATGTGTTGTTGTATATGGTGTACTGTTCTGCTACAATCACAAGAATGTGCTGCACGTATGCATACTTACACACTGAGTGGGAGTCAGAAAAGCCGTGTTGTGCTGGTGACCCTAGTAGGGTGACTGCTGTCAGGAGGTCAGTGTCACATGCAGGACAGAGGGCCGCCATAGAACATTTCTTCCTGTAGCACGCTTGGCAGCTGCTGCTTCCCTGAGGCTTGTGTTTTGTGTTTTCAGTGTATGTGTGTGTGTGTGTGTGGACGGGAAGGCGGCTAACTATAGGGAAAACAATGATCACCCTTAAGCGCAAACTGAACGGGAGTAAAAAACGGTCCTCCAGACTGAGCATTAATCTCAACTTGTCATATTGAACTGCTGCTGTAGGCTTTTAGCAACTCAGTATATAGTATGATCTCAGTACACAGGCATGTGAAATTGGAGCTTATCTACATGACTACTGTGTGTAATCTAATTTATTACATTGTCCTGTATCAGTTATTTTCTCTGTCTTTCTATTCAGACTAGAGTGCATTTTTGGGCCGTATGACGATACAAAACTGGACAAGTCCACTTCTGTCAGATAATGCAGTATAGTGTGGTACATTTACGTATCCTAATCCAGAACTATCCATACCCTGCTCCTGTATCTGTTTCTGTTTCTCATTCGGAAAGTAGGACGAGTTCTCTGCAGGTTGTGGAGGTTCATGTAATGTCCCAATACAATGCTACACTGGTTCTGCAATGATTCTTTGGACTCTTTAGGGTTTTTATCTTCATATTTGGAACCCTATATGATTTTTAAAAAAATAAAGTTGTAGGGTTCTACATTATAACCTTAATTTAAGGATGTTAGAGAGTCGAGTGCTATCACTAGTAGTGCACCGGTTCGCGATTGACACGACAGAAAAGTGTTCATCCTATCGTCAAGAGATTGCCAGTTTGAATCCCAATGGTGTCACAGCCATCGGTGGCCAGGAGCCATGAAAGCAAAATTGGCCATGTTGTCTTGGTGGGGTGGGGTGGGGGGGATTCTCTCGGATGACTCTCTGATTACATTCTGTCCCCTGTCAGTCACAGCAACACTAGCCAATCGTGGGTGTCTGTGAGCTCATGAATGCAGAATAGGGCAGATTTCCATGCTTTCCTCAGAGTGTATTGTGCTGCCTTGTGATGCTCCATGCTTGCTCCGTCCTCCGTGGTTGGGTTGGTAGATATCCTGTGATAGGGGAGAGTTAGGTAGTGGATGGGAATTGGAAAAAAAAAAAACAACAATAGCAAAAAATGGAGGATGTGCTGTATTGGCAAGTTGAAAAACAATCGGGGTTAGCCAAGTTGTCTGACCGCCATTTTGAAATTTTGATTCTGGTTTTCTGATGATAGCCATTTGTCCCTGTTCTTTACTCTGGTTCCCTGGCAGGAAAGTGAACCAAATACAGCAAGGACACTTTTAGTGAGCTTCTGTAAAGCCCTGATACTAAATCATGTAAAATCAGGTACAGGCTGAACAGCATCCTCAACTCCATCAAGCCATCAGGGGCATCATACTCTAAAGGAAACATCTGTGCAGATGGTGATGATTTTAGAATGACTGCAGGTGGATCATTATCATCTTGATCAAAAAAAAAAATCCAGCCACCATCTGCTTTAGAAGTGAAATCTGTCGATTTCTGGTTCTTTCTCGACAGATGTCACTTGTTGCGAGGATGCAACAGGAGGGGTTTTTAACTCTCAGATTTACACCATTAGCAGCTGCACTACTTTGTGTAGTCCTGACCTTCGGGGTGGAGTCGGAGACTCATGGCAACATCGCATGTTGTTGCTGGGAGCCATGGAGAGGGGCAGCTGTGTGTGGGGTGTGCTTGTGTTTGCCTACGTTTTCTTCACACACCAACGGCTCTTTTGAACGCACCCTTCCATTGGAAAGACCGGGCGGACGACTCTGAATGATTGCTACCCCCCACCCCTCCCACCACTTTTTACTGAAGTGTGTGTGTGTGGAAATTTCTCTAGCACTGCTACATGGTTTCTATGCACACTCTCCACCTACACACATACAAGCACACAAATGCAGGCACAATTCTTCCAGCCTCTAACCTCATGGCCCCGTCCTTTAAAGACATCACACTTTGCTTATGCTCGAGGCCATCCCAATTGTGTAGCCTCTGTGTTTCTATTTACAGCCCTGTCTTCTCTTTAACTGCCAAGAGACAAGAGAAGGTTACCAAGACGTAATTCTACGTTAACTCACATCAGTGATCCTCAATGATGCAAACGACAAAATCTGCCTCTTTATGCTGCGTACTGGAGAGCCTTTACAAAAGCTACTTAACTAATTTATACTGTATTTTCACAGATTCTTTGTTGTTTCAACGACACCCCTTTTTTGCAATGCTATGATATTCTTACGAGCCTATTTGCATGACTATTAAACAATGCCTCAGCCAAACTGAAAGTGTTTTGACTGAAAGCCAACACTCACTCATCCTCTTACTATCACTCTTCTGAGAGCTGAGACGTCCGTTAGACACACCTGGGAAGACAGCTTTTAGTGTGATTAATTATTTGCTTATTTGCATCTTGTTTTGCATTTCAGTGAAACGGCATCACAATACTTTCCTTTAAGATCCATCCATCCATTTTCTATACCGCTTATCCTACTGGGTCACAGGGAACCTGGAGCCTGCCCAGGGAGCATGGGGCAGAAGGCGGGGTACACCCTGGACGGGGTGCCATTCCATCGCAGGGCGCAATCACATACACATTCACACGCCTGTTCATACAGTACGGATACTTTGGACATGCCAATCAGCCTACCATGCATGTCTTTGGACTGGGGGAAGAAACTGGAGTACCCGGAGGAAACCCCCACAGCACGGGGAGAACATGAGAACTCCGCACACACAGGGTAGCGGAGGGAATCGAACCCCCAACGCTGGAGGTGTGAGACGAACGTGCTAACACAGTTGTGTCCACTTTGGCCTAGATACCTGCAGTTCCACATTAAAGCAGTCCAGTATGAAAGGCCTGACTACCCACAACATTTACATTTAAATTTGGATTTAAAAAAAAAAGTCAAATCCAAAAACCAACGAAAGCAAATCAGGAAAAACAATGACAAATCTGAAAGCACATATTAAGAGCAGACAAACCACAAACACTACCAATGCTAAATTAAATAGTTTTTGAAGAACACTGAAGAGTTAATATGCGTGCAAATGATTCAAACATATATTTTGATATAGTGCTTATTTCCATCAAAGACCTTTCTACGACATAAAATGTCAAATAATACCTTTGTCTTATTATTGTGATATAAATCAGATCCCATCGGATCTTTTCAGACCTTTAAAGTGATATAGCAACCAAATAAAATTCAAGTGAAAAACAAATAGAAAGGTTTTAGGAAAAAAACAAACAAAAAAAAACGTACAATAACCTGGTTGTATACTGTAAGTGTGTGCACCCTTTTATAATGGGGCACGTGACTGTTCTCAGTACGAACCAATCGCATACTTTTTAACTCGTGTTCAAAAGTAATTATCATACACCTTTCCTTAATTAAGTGATTCTGATTGATACCAAATAAAGATCAGCTGTTCCTGTCGGATTTTCTTGACGTTTTGTATTTTTCTTGATTTTCTTTGGTCCACAAAGAGCTTGCAAAGCATGTACGGAATCTCATTGTTGAAATCGATTAGAAGAGCGGTATAAAAGAATTTAAAAAACATTAGACGTACCAAGGAACACCGTGAAGCCTTACCAGGAAGGGTACCAAGAGACCTACGGTTACATTTAAGGAGCTGCAGGAATATCTGACAAGTACTGGTCACTCCCTGCATGTGATAATATTCTCTTGTATTCTTCACATGCCTGGGATATGGGGTAGGGTGGCTAGACAGAAGCCCTTTCTCATGAAAAAACATTAAATCACCACAAACCATTTGGGGCAATGTCTTATGGTCTGATCAGAGCAAGGTAGAACTTTTTGGGCATAATTCTAAAAGGTATGTTTGATGCGAAAGCAAGACAGCTTATCACCCAAAGAACACCATAACCATAGTGAAGCATGGTGGTGGAAGCATCATGCTGTGGGGCTGCTTCTCTTCAGCTGGAACTGAGGCTCTAGTCAAGATAGAGGGATTCATGGATAACTCCAAATACCAAATAACATGAAAATGACTCAAAGGTCAAATCTGAGGTAGCAAAGGAATGGCTTCAGAAGAAGAAGATTTTGGAACATTTTGGAAAGGCCCAGTCAGAGCCCAGATCTAAATCCGATTGAAAACCTCTGGAATGACTTGAAGAGGGTTGTACACAAGAGATTCACTCGCAGTTTGATAGATTTGAAGCATTTGTGCAAGACCGAGCACTATATTACAAAAAGTGTGTTAACAAAGTATTAGTTAAGGGGTGTGAACACTTATGTAGCTTGGACAAAGATCTGTCATGATTTATCTGTTTCATTTTTTATATTACAAAACCCTGCAATTTAAAATAATAATAAAAAAAACTATATTTTTTTAGCATGTTTGAATGCTAAAAGAAGAAAAGGCTTAAATAAAATTGTCTGTTTCAAAAAAAGGAACATTACATATCTGGTATAAATATCGTTTGCCTTTTATATCTTTTATCTCTTGATTTGTTTTGTTTGTTTTGTCGGACAGTAGCTTATCGTATCAAACAGCTACCGAAAATCCATGTGGGATTGGACACAAATAAATGGTGCACCTATATCTAATGTAGGTATAAATAGTTTTTGTCTTTTATATTTTTTTTAACACATATGTTGTTTTGTTTTTCCAGACACAGCTTATTGTATGAAATGGCTGTGTCGCACACTGCTGTACATGGGAGTGTGGAGAAACAGGAAAAGGAAGAAGAAGTAAAGAATTAAAGAAAAAGAAAAAAAAACAGATAACTGAACTTCTTTAGCATGTCATTATAAGAACAATTAACATTTTTACAGTGATTTAAACAAAATTCTGTTTTCAAATATAAAGGAGAGATCCAGTGTAGGTTTTATATTTTTTTATTCCTGTGTACTTTTTAAATGTTTGATTTGATTTGAAGTATTTTTATTCATTCACTGTCAGTCATGTGGGTGTATTTTTTGTGGTGACCTATATTTTTCTTTTACTTTATTGTTAACATTACAAGGACAAAGTAAACAAATGTCAATACTGTGTTTTTCCATAGTTGTTTACTGATTTTAATTGCACACTGGCACATGACTCTGAATAACAAAAACATTTGTGTTTTGGCTAAGCCGTTAGTGCCAAACTCAAGGCACATTTTCACTGGAATTCATTCTCACATTCCTTCGAACTGCTCCATTTTGGGGCATATTGAGAACTGAAACACATACATTAGGAAATTAGAGAAAGGTCAAACACTAAAGAGACTTTCGTTCCGCATCTTTATCATGTTTTATGATAAAAATGCCATTTTCCATAAGGATTGATGGACAAGAACTCGATTTGTTGATTCATCATGCGCTTGATTTGTTGATTCATTAAGCGCCTTGAGAGGCCTTTTTAAAGGCGCTAAATAAAATAAAGTTTATTATTATTATTATTATAACTATTATTATAACTATTGTTATTTATTTTTATTATTATGAACTTGATTTGTTTATTCATCTTAAACTTCATTGTGGATTCATTTAGGGCTGTGAGAGGCCTTTATAAAGGCACTATATAAAATTCACTATATAAAAAGTTGTTTCTTC